>NC_056739.1:456836608-457020451 GCF_019279795.1 Protopterus annectens
TTTGGAGACTGCCTTGCCCAGAGCCCTGGTGTGGAAAGAAATAAGTTGGTCAGATTTTATGAAGGACTTAGTTTTGTCCAAGTAGAATCTCAATTGTCTGTGCACATCTAGGGAATGAAGGATCCTCTCTCCGGTATTAGTTGGAAAGGGGAAGAAGGTAGGTAAGTGAATGGACTGGTTTAAGGATAGTTCATTCACCACTTTGGGCATGGAGGAAGGGTTTCTGCATAAGGTCACCCTGTCATTAAGAAAGGTGGTGTAAAGGGGACAGGCCATGACGGCCTGTAGTTCAGACACTTCATGCAGAGGCAACGGCCACTAAAAGAATGGTTTTCCATGTGCACACTTGTAGAGAAGCTGTGCTGGCAGTCTCAAAAGGAGGTAAGGTGAGTTTGGTCCCAGGGAGGAGGGATGGGTTTTCTTGGTGGTCTGATATGCAAGACCCCACTCAGGAAAAGTTTAACGGCCAGTCTGGAAAGCAGTGGTGGCTGTAAAGGCAAGTAGGCTGAAATGGCAGAAAGGTGGACTTTCACTGAAGAATATGCTAGCCCTTCCTTAATGAGCTCTCATATATAGCTAAAGACAAGTGAGGGATCTGCCTGAAAAGGGTCCCTTGTCCTTAAGGGAACACCATTTTGAGAATCTCTGCCATTTAGACAAAGTTTTCCTAGTAGTTGGTTTCCTGGCCTCCCTCAGGACTGAGAACACATCCTCTGAGTAATGCTGTCTGAAAGGGATCAGAAGTTGATCAGCCGAAGAGTTAGCTGCAGCAAAAGCAGCTGGTGGTGAATGAAAGATCCCTTTTGTGTGAGTAGGTCCACCTTGTGGGGTAACTTGTGGTGACTGCCCTTGACTAGGAGTGAAAGGGAAACCAGTGTTGACTTGGACAATAGGGAGTCACCAGCAAGACTTTTGGTTGGCCCTTCTTGATCAGTAGGACCTTTTGTATTAGAGGGAAGGGAGGAAAGGCGTACAGGAACATTCTCTTCCATGGAACGCTGAAGACATTCACCGTTACAGGCTAGTGGAGTGTGATCCCTGGTGCAGAATTTTAGTGGTCTGTTCTGAGGGGAGGCAAACAGATCCACTTGGTGTGCCCCACTCGTGGACGATGTTTAATAATGTTTGCCTGTGCAACATCCATTCGTGTTGAGAGGATGTTCTGCTGAGTAAGTCCGCTTGTTTTCCTGAGAGGGGACGTAAGAGGCCTCCAGGAAAAGGTTGTGATTGGCTGCTAGATCCCAGATTTGTAGAGGTATCCGGCATAACTGGCATGCCTTTGTCCCTCCCGGTTTGTTAAGGTACCACATGACAGTTGTGTTGTCTGTTGCAATGTGGAGCAGCCATGGTTGCAAGATGGGAAAGGAGGCTTTTAGAGCCAGCAAGACTGCAGTCATTTCTCTGACACTGATTTATTGCTTTTGCAGGGCAGGGGTCCAATGCTGTTTTACTCTGAAGTCCTTTAATGTTGCCCCCCACCCAAGTCTGATGCATCTGTGTGCATGGATTGAGTGGTGGTGGGGAGTTGAAGAGGAATGCCCACGTTCTGTAAAATTTGCTGAATCCACCACTTCAGTTCTGTTTTTAAGCAGGGCAGAAGGGGAATAAGTGGATGTTGGTTCTGAGACTATAGATTCTTTAAGTACCATTCGAATCCTCGTGTGCATCCTGGTTAATGGGAGCATGGGATGGGTGGAGAGACTGCACTTTGGTGGGAGAAAGTATCTCATCAGGTCTGTTCTGATACTGCAGCCTAGGAAAACTTTGTCCTGTTGAAGAAGAGAGGATTTCTGTAGGTTGAGGGTGAAGCCCAAGTTGTGAAGTAGAGTCATGGTGAACTTGAGATGGGTTTGTAGGGTGGACACGGATTCTGCCAGAATAAGAATGTTGTCCAGGTAAGGGTAGAGTTGAACTTCCTTGGTTCTGCAATAGGCAATGGCTGGGGCCAAGCACTTTGTAAATAATCTGGGAGCCATAAAGCCAAAGGGCAAGTCTGTAAACCGAAATTGTGAAGAGGGGCCAGTGAAGCACAGAAACTTCCTGTGTGATGGCCTGATAGGAATGTGCTGGTAAGCATCCTTTAGGTCCAGTGACCATGAAGGCTTGGGGTGGAATGAGTTTGAAGGGAGAGCATCCTGAAGGAGGGAACCTTTAGGAAAAGGCTCAGTTACGATAAAACAAGGATTAAGACTAGACTAAAATAGAATAGAAGCCTCGTCCTTCCTGTCCTGAGGGAACTGGTTCTATAGTTCCTAGACTCAGTTCTTTCAATAAGAGAGGGAATAAGTAAAGCTGATTCTTTTGGAGGAAAAGGAATGCTTTTTGTTTTTTCCTTCCAGGATAGAAAATATCCTGTCTGGATGATGGAAAGAACCCAAAGATCTGAGGTGATGGTTTTCCAGAAGGGGAGGCAGACAGAGGCAGTTGAGCAGGACAGTCATACTGAAGTGGTGCCCCTTCTGTTTTGAAAGGGCTGCTTGGCTGGGGGCTGAAAATTGGGGGTTCTGGAGTAGGGCAGTCTCCTGGATCCTCTATGAGGCCTAGAGGAGGAAGGATGCGACGCTGAGGGAGTCTTGACAAAGGAAGTTTTAGATGTATAGTTCTCCTGTAATATCTTGGGAAGGGGAACACCAGCAGATGCTTAATGCCCTGTAGCTCTTTGCTTTTCTCTTGTACGTTTTTTGAAAAGTTCTGCTGAATTTTTCCCACATAAAAGGTTGAGGTCTAGTGGAGCATCCATGATTTTGGACTTAAAATCCTCTGGTAGAGGTTGTAGTCAAAGCTAGGAATATCTGCGCAAAGCAGATGCAGAGGCAGCAGACCTGACGGAGGCCTCTGTTGCATCATAACTGCACCTAATAGTGTGTTTGGCTACTTGTGTAGCTAAAGACAATTTTGATGCAATGTCATACTTGGTTGGACAGTCTGGGGTGGAAGTCAGGGAGACCAGGTCCAGGGCGTATTTAACCATGTGGGTTTGGTAACTAATGGCCCTGAAGGCAATGGTAGAGGAAGTGTATACCTTCTTACTCTTTTGTCCATGGTTTTGCTGTCCTAATTTGTGGGCAAAAGTGAAGCAGATGTCAATTGCCTAGACTGTCTGGGGACACAATGACTGCTGGGTCTTGCAAGGGGAGATATTACCAGAAACTGCTGGTCATCAGGCACTTTTTAAAACCTACCTGACCTTTTAGGGGCAGGAGGTTGAGAGTCTGGAATCTTAGAGACTGAGCTGAAGGCATCCAGGAAGGCTGGAAGCACTAGACAAATAGCTGAA
Organism: Protopterus annectens; assembly: GCF_019279795.1. Taxonomy (NCBI): domain Eukaryota; kingdom Metazoa; phylum Chordata; order Ceratodontiformes; family Protopteridae; genus Protopterus; species Protopterus annectens. The sequence goes on from NC_056739.1 coordinate 456,839,886, forward strand.
GGAGAGAGACTCCAGTTGCAAAAGTTCAAAATATCTTTTCTAGGGGGTTCCAATTATGTTGTTGAAAGACAATGTCGAACGCACAAGAGCAGTGAAACCGGCGGATATCGACATTAGGATTGCGGGATTGCAGTACAGTGAAGATTGGAATAGTTGCCCTTTCCTCACTGTAGTGCGATCTCTGAGTTGGGATATATATTTAGCTGGGGGTGTGCAGCCCCCCACAATAAAAGTTGATATATTTGGCCATTTCACTCTTGAGCATTCGAAATTGTCTTTCGACAACATAATATGAACCCTTTTCTAGGTACCTGTTATCAATGTAGTATCCCACTTGAAGTACTCATTTTTGAAATAGTTTCCCCAAAAGTAATATCCTCGGGGGGGGTCTCCCTAAATGGAGTCCATCAGGGGACTAATAATCCACAGGTGAAGCAATTCGAGAGAGACAGGAAACTGATTCCTCAGAAGAGTAGTACTGGTCTGATTTCTTCTTCCTGTTGAGTGGTGAGTAAAGAGAGGGAGGAAGTAGATGCTGGCCCAGGGCTCAGCTTAGGAATGTGTGGGCCATAAAGACTTGCATTAAAGAACTGGTAAATGACTGCCAGTCTGGAGATCCTTGAAGTGTAGGGCTCAAGTGTTTTCTCTTTTTGTTTTTTCTTTGTTGTCGTTGGCTTAGGGGTAGGTCTAGGGACAGAGGCCTGGGCTGGAGCAGGAGAGGTCTTGGTCAGCCGACCAACTAATGGTTCGCCCTAGACATCTGTTGTGGCTGGCGTCTGGATTGACTCCACGGACGTGCTCTCCATGGCTGCAGTAACGGCTTCTTCCAGAGGAACCAAAGCTGACAGAGTAATTGGGTGTCCCTCGGCCCCTATGTATCAGTAGTTGGCAGGACATCCAATGCCGGAGTGGCATCGGGAATAGGCCTGGAAACGTTGGCCTTCCTCACTTGTTCGGATTGGGCTGCTGACTCAGGATCCATCCCAAGGCACTTTAATTGTTGATTCTCTAAATACAAATTTAATGCGGCCAGATTGCTGTGTAGGGTTTTTGGCATGAAAGACTGACAAATTGAGCAGGCCTTATAGTCGTGCTCCTCACCTAAGCAACAGGTCATGAGAATCTTTGTGTGGTATCTGACGCCAGCAATTACATTTGCTTTTTTTCTCTGACATCGGCTATAAAAAGGAAATCTACAGCAACAAAGCTCAAGAATACGCAAGGGAGAAAACCCCCAATGGGGTACTTATCTTTTGAAGTTTTTGGATGCAAGAGTCTCAGCCAACGTAGACTGTGGCTGAAAAGTTCTGAGGTTTGTGTGTGCAGACATCACATTTATGGTCTCTGGTTTATGGCCATGTGACACGTCCCATGCACGTACAGCATCCAGGCTTAAGCTTTTGTATAGGAGCCGGACGTTCGGGTTGCCAGAGGTGAAGGATCCCACAGCGAGAATACTGCAACATGAAATTTAAAGCAGTCTGAATAATGAAACATTACGGGTTTTACAGTTTATCTCCACTACAGATCTACAAGGTATCAAAGTACTTTATCATGTTCAGTCTACCACCTGTGAATTTACATATGTAAAGATGGAGACCAAAGGATTGCTGTCCACTCAGTAAACTTGGATTTGAGTAAAATTCTGCATAAACATAGCACACTGTCAGAATTTTAAAAGATATGTTCTTCGTTTTGGAAAAAATAGTGACGGATAGAGGAGATGGAATTTATGTTTTGGAGAGGAGGGCATTAATCTGGTAGTTTTAGTTTAATGCCTGCCATTTAACCAGTTTGAATGACTTAATTTTGCTGATTTCTTAAACAATGAGATCCCTTCAATACTGAAGTGGAAAGATTTTCGTTTGAAATGCAGTGACGCAATGAGTTTTTTTATTCAGAGCTGTTAAAAAGTAGTGACGCAATGAGTTTTTCATTCAGAGTTGTTTTTACAGTTTACAGCCTGAAGAAGTTATGTTCTGGACTTAATGTAAGCACTGTTTTGCAGTTAATGTTCTTAGAAAATGTTTCATCATGTGAACAATTCTGTACGCCCCCCTGAAGGAGGGAATATTTATTAGATGATCCAATCTGTGAGCTGCAGTGTGCAAGTAAGGGTTTACTGTGGACAAGCTGTCATCACTCGTGATCACCACTTGGGTGCAGAGATATACTTCTCGGGGAAGTATCCACGGTTTCTCCTAGGCCATGCTTAGTAGTATTAAGAGCCAGTACTTTGTCCACAGGGGAGCTAGGATTGTTTTTGGCCTGTCCTCCACGAGTTTCTGCAAACTGTGGGGATAAGGGAGGGAAAGCACAAGGTAAATTACCGATCCCTTAAGAAGCTATCAGTCCTCCATGCTCCCTCCTCTGGAGCTCTTGCACAGTACTTTAATTGCTGCTTTTGAGGAGGCAAAAAGGTCTACTTGTGGCAAACCACCTGTGAATCAACATTAGGAAACGCCTTGAATAGCTCACTCATTTGGGTATAGGCTTCTTTTGCTGAAAAGAGCTGTCAAATTCTCTGACAGGTACTGGCCCAAGACAGTAAGAAAGTACAGTTGTGTACACTTACCATAAATGTAGATGTTAGTGTATTCACTGTTGCAGTCATTACATTTGGGTTATCTGCTTGCAGGTAGCCCTCCGTCTTGGATCCTGCGTTGGTCGCTGTCTCCTGTGACGGCAGGTGGTCAGGGGTATAAAACATGCAGCTGACGTCATTGCATCAGTTTTTCTATCCTTAGATGTCAGGTGCCCCCCTAACAGAAAGCAATTAAATCTATAAACATACAAGGTTATATCTCAAACAAAAAAGCAAATACACCAAAAAGCTTTTAAGCATTGAAAAGGAGAGAAGAGGTATAGCCAAAGTCAGGGGGCTGGAGGGAGGGTAACCAGGACTGCAACAGTGAATACACTAGAACATCTACATTTATGGTAAGTGCACACAACTGTACTATGTTCTTCGTGTTTCACTGTTGCAGTCATTACATTTGGGTAGATTCCCAAAGCTAAGGATGGGAGGAGGAGTCTAGATAGCATTAGAACCAGCTGTAAGGCTATGCAAAACTGCAATGGCAAAGCCAGCTCTACATTTAGAGAAAACTGGCAAATGGTAATGCTTGGTGAAAGTATGTACAGAATTCCAGGTAGCAGCTTCTAGGATGTCCCTGGTAGGTACGCCTCTGAGAAAGGCTGTAGAGGTAGATGCAGCCCTGGATGAGTGGGATCTGATCCCCTGTGGGATAGGTTTTCCATGGTGCTTATAGCAGACGTGAATGCAATAGCCTATCCATTTGGAGATAGTTCGCTTTGAAATAGCCTTCCCTTCTGTCCCTGCAGCAAATGCCACCAACAGTTCAGATTTCCTTTAAGGATTAGACCTGTCCAAGTAGAATCCAAGTTGTCAGTGCACATCTAATGAGTGCAGTATCCATTTCCCTTTGTTCTGTGGATTAGGAAAGAAGGTAGGCAAATGAATGGACTGATAAAAGGCCACAATGGATACCACCTTTGGCATGAAAGAGGGATTGGTCTTGATGGACACCCTGTCCACATGAAAGATGATGAAAGGCACCACTGCCATAAGGGCCTGTAATTCAGATACCCTTCTTGCTGAAGCGATGGCTAAAAGGGAAGCTGTTTTCCAAGAAAGGAATTTTAAATCTGCAGTAGCAGCTAGCTCGAAAGGAGGAAGGGTGAGTTGCCAATACAAAGTTATGGTCCCAGGCTGGAGTTGGAGCTCTCCTGGGTGGTCCTAAATTTTTGGCCCCTCTGAGGAACTCCTTGGGCAGTGGAAGAGAGAAGAGGGGCGGTTCTGTGTTATAATGAGCTGAAATGGCTAAGGCGTGAATTTTTATTGAGGAAAAAGACAGGCCCTTGTGAAGCATCTCAGTTAAGTACTGTAAAATCGGAGGTAAATTGGGCACTGCTGTGCTCATCCCTTGAGATTGGTTCCAGGCACAGAATCTTTTCCATTTTTCAGCATAAGATTTTTTAGTACTAGGCCTCCTTGCCTCTAAAACAACCTCCATCACTGGTTTACAGATGGATGGTAAAGGACAGCTTAGGTAATTAGCCAGGCTGCTAGGTTCCGTGTTTGAAGTTGAGGGTGCAGAATCTGGTTCTCCTGCCGAGACAGCAGGGTAGAAGTCTGAGGCAGGTGCCACAGGGCAAACAATGACACTGCGCAGGAGGGGGTACCAGTGTCGGCGTGGCCAGGCTGGTGCAATCAAATTAATCCTTGGTTTGTCTTGTTTGATCTTTAGTAGTACTTTGGAAAGCAGAGGCAGAGGAGGAAAGGCATAAACTGATAGGTTTTTCCAGCTGAAGGACAGAGCATCCACCTTCCAAGCTTGTCTTTGGGGAGTCCTTGCACAAAATTTTCCAATTGATAGTTCTGGTGGGAGGCAAACAGGTCTACATCTGGTCTCCTCATTTGCTTGTCAACATGTTGAAAATCCTTGGTTTCCAGTTTCCACTCGTGTGGGTCCATGAGGGTTCTGCTTAGTCCATCTGCCAGTGTATTTAGTTTTCCTGGCAGGAACTGAGCTTGTAGATGTACGTGGTAGCTCAAGGCTGTGTTCCAACAATGCCATGGCTAGTCTGCAGAGGGGGTAAGAATGTGTACCTCCCCACTTATGTAGTACATAAAAGTGGTGTTGTCCATTTTTACCATTAATTGTCCTGGAAGAATGTGGTCCTTGAAGGCTGTCACAGCATTCTGTACAGCTAACATTTCTTTATGATTGATGTAAAGGTGCATTTGAATTGGGTTCCATTTGCCATGAATGCACTTCCCTGCAAGGTGCACCTCCCATGCATAGTCTGATGCGTCTGTTAGGGTTTGGGCAGCAGGGGGTAGTGTGAATGGTAGTCCCTTGTTTTTGTGGCAGGCCTCTGCCCACCAAAGGAACTCTAGGCATAGACAAGGAATGATAGGAATCATTGCTTCGAGATCCTGAGAATGTTGACAACACAGGCTTTTTAGATACCATTGTAGTTTCCTTATATGCAGTCTTGCATATGGAATTAGAAGAATGCAGGAGGCCATGAACCCCAAGGCTTGTAGTATTTGCCTTGCAGATAGCAGGGTTTTTGTGACCACTTGTCTGAAGTAAGTTGTCAAGTGAGTTTGTTTCTCTGTCGTGAGGAAAGCCATCTGGAAAGTTGTATTTAAGCTTGCTCCCAGGAATATCATTTGTTGACAGGGTACCAGGTGTGATTTCTTTTCGTTTATAGTGTACCCCAGACAAGTCAACACCCCTTTGTACAAAGGGCACATGATTGAAAAGTATGGCCTGGCTTTCTGCCTGAATTAGACAATTGTCCAGGTATGGGTATATTTGAATATTTCTTTGCCTGCAAAATGCAATGACTGGAGCTAGGCACTTTGTGAATACCTTGGGTGCAGTAGATAAGCCAAAGGGCAGTGCAGAGAACTGATAGCGCATGTAGCCTGCTTTGAAGCGTAGGTATCTTCTGCAAGATTCCCCGATAGGGATGTGCAGGTATGCTTCTTTTAAATCTAGTGTTGCCAACCAGGCATCCTTGCCTAGCATAGGAAGCAACTGGTGAAGCATCAGCATCTTGAATTTTGGAATCACCAAATAGGTGTTTAAAGTAGAGGTCCAGTACAGGACGCCATGAATGGTCTTTTCTGGGTACCAGGAAAAGTCTCAAATAGAAAACTTGTCCCCCATGCTTAAGAGAGAAAGTGCTTGCTTTTGGGCTTCTGCCCACTGATTTGGGGATAGACCTGGCCACCCACTTGGTGTTGGTAACGTGTGGATGTGAAATCTGTATCCTTGGGACACTATTTAAAACCCATTTGTCCTGGGTAATGAGTTCCCAAGTTTTTGGCCTGCAGATCATTCTTTCCGCCTAAAGGAGCATTCAGTTGAGAAGTGCTTGGAAGTTTTAAAAGCAAGTCATTGAGACAGTTTTCCACAGGGGGAGTCTTACTACTCCCAGATTTGGAAGTGCGCCCCCCACTGATTAGTCTTGTGCGTACCCTGGGACTGAAACCTGGGGTTTCTGCTGCGTCTGGGTTTGGATTGGGAATACCTGGAAGGGTGCAGAAAGTACCAATTCTTAGACAGCCAATGCCTACTAAATCTTGGAAGCTGAACTTGTAAGAAATCTTTAACAGTTTGCATAGATTTACCTTTATCTTTCATCTTTTTAAGAACCTCCTCAGCTTTGTTGCCAAACAGGCGGTCCTGATTTAAGGGAGCATCCAACAGTTTAGCTGTAACATGAACAGGCAAAGATTGCTCCTTAAGTCAAGCATGCCTTCAGAGTACAGACCCAGTGACAGCAGCCCTACAAGAGGCCTCTAATGAATAAAATCCACATTGCAATGTAGGTTTTTCAACCTGTTCAGCAGGATGCATTAAATCCTGTAATTCTTTATTTTCAGCAGAGTCAGGAATCAACATTTTCTGTTTAAGCAATCCAATAATGTCGTTGATACTTTAACATATGAAACTGACAGTTTAAGGCCCTAATGGCCAAGGTTGCAGAAGTGTAAACCTTCTTACCCCATCTATCCAGTGCCCTGGAGTCTCTATCAGATGGGGTAGAATTTTTAGCGGTAGAAGCCCTAATGCCCTTGGGTCTCTGTGAAATCGTCTCTGGATCCGCAATAGGATTTTTAAAAAGTAACTTGCAAGAATCAGGGACCCTGTAATATCTTTCAGGTTTTCTGGGAGCAGGGGGCAAGGAATCAGGGGCCAAGATAGATTCCGAAAAGGCATCAACAATGTCTAGTACATGAGGTACAGCTAAAGGCCTATGCGGAGGTAGGAGTAGGAAATCCCTAAGCCTCTTTTTTGAAATCAGAAAAATCTTGGCTTGCCCAGTGGAAATGCTCCCTTAGAGTGTGCAAAGTTTCACCACAAGAAATATTCTCTGGAGGGGAAGCAGATGGAATAAAGTCTTCTGCATCAGAATCCTCAAATAGATAAGGGTAAATCCAGACCATCAAAAGAATCGGAAAAATCCGAATCCCGGTCAAAAGATTCATAAACAAATTCAGTCCTAGGTCTCTTAGAAGGGGGTGGGGAGTGGCTTCTCCTGATTAGATTTATAAGATCTATTTGTTTTTTAGGCAGAGAGGCCCGAGCAAACAGCCTGGGCGTCGGTTTCTTAGGCATGGTTTGAGGTTTAGGCCTTAAAGAAGGAGGCATCTGTTTAATATGCAAGTCTGTAGGCCTGAATACACCTTCAGAAGCTGGTGCCTGCACAGCGGCTCCGGACCCATCCAAGCTAGAGACATCCACAAGTTCCACAGTTGAAGCAACTTGTGGCATACCAGACTCCAAATGGGTCTCAGTAGAGGCCTGCGAATCAGAAGTAGCGGTTATCAGGGGCTGCGAAAGCACCTCACTGAGTACCAGCGAACTGGCGACTGGCTTAGAAGAGTCATCAGCAGCTTTGGATCTAGGCAGCCTGTCTCTGTTTTTTCGTAATACCAGTAGTCTGATGGCTAACAGACATTTCTGGATAATTGAACCGAGAACCAAAATACTTGAGGCGAAAATATACAGATGGATAGTGCGTTGATTAAAGCACAAAATCGACAGCAAGGTACATCGTGGTCAGGGCCTAGGCAAGGAATATAGTACGAATGAAAATCTTTGTGAGGTATTTGCTTTCCACAAGAAATGCAATTATTAACTTTTACTGACATTGGTAAGGAGCAAGAAAAAGTTTCCACAACGGGGTACTTCGCTTTAGTTGAAGACTTTGGTTCTGAAACTCGAAAACGAAAATGTCAGGAGTCGGCCGACTGGCACTTGCGAACTGCTTTTGCTTCAGGCACCACACGGCAAGAAAGACTGATGCAATGGCACAGGCTGCATGTTTTATACCCAACGTCACGGAAGAAACAGCAACTGACGCAGGACCTAAGACTTTGTTAATCAGGCCGACTGAAGGCTATTGCAAGCAGTTAACCCAAATGTAATGACTGCAACAGTGAAACATGAAGAACATCTTTAAATCTTTCCATTAGGTGTGTGATAAACAGAAATTTAAACAGAGTCAGAGTTTTATTCTTGTAATGAGGTTCTCATTTATAGGTTCATAGGTAGGGTACTAGGCTATTGGCCCTAAGGCCCATACAAGCCTAGCCAAAAAATGTACCCTGGCTTTCGCCACCCAAGAAAATTATTTTCCCGTGCCCCTGTCGAGCAGAGCCATAGAAGTGATCCCCGGGGTGAATTTCCCATTTCCCATCCAATCATCAAGATCTGTCTTGAAGAGTGCTAATGAGGACCTCTGACATAGATAGTCTGTTCCAGAGTACGGGAAGTCTCTGGGACAGGAATCTATCCCTCCAGCATGTTCTGTTTAATGAATTATGGTTGAGTGGGGGTTAGTCAGGGTTTGTACAGGGACAAAGCCACTGCATTTTTAGGTATTTAAGGGATTTTTTGAATTGGGATAAGGAGGGGTCAGTAGTGAGTTCAGCAGGAAGTATGTTCCAGTTTTTACCAGCAGAATTGGAGAACAGTGATTCACCCGCTGAATTGTTGGTTTTAACAGTTTGCACTAGCAATTTTTTGGAAGAGCGAAGGGATTTTAGGTTACTGTAGGGGGTAATATTTTTCAGTATGGGTGTACTGTCTGGTTTGTGAACTACTATTAGTTGGTTATACTGCAGTGGTAGGGTAGTTCAAGCCAGTCTAACGACTGAAGGTTAAGGCAGTGATTGGTTCTATAAGTGGATCCTGTGGCAAATCTGGCAATGTAAATTTATTGAGGTTTGATTTGCTTAGGTTTATGAAGATGGGTGAGGCATAAAGAAGGGTTGATAGCAGATGTGTACGGGCAATAACAGTTCTAGCAGATGGGGTTAGGAATGGTTTAATCCTGTATAAAGAGCCTAATTTTTTATTAACTGTTTTAATAGTTTTGTCTATGTAAGCACCAAACTTGAAGTTGTTGATCACTCCCAGTAGTTTAGTACTAGGTTCTGGGGAAATTTTGGTACCGATGTTATGGTAAGAGGTGGTGAGGGGACCTTGCGAATGGGGGAGAAGAATAGCTTGGTTTTATTTGGGTTTAATAGTAGTTGGCGACCAGTAAGCCAGTTCTCTACTTTGTTGAAAGTGATTTGGGACAAGGATTGTAAATCTGTGGGGGAGCTGGCAGAGCAGATTAGGGATGAGTCATCTGCATACTGAATACAAGCTGCATCAGGGATGACTTTGTACAGGTCATTAATGAATATGGAGAATAGGAGGGGACCCAATATAGACCTTGTGGGACTCCAAGGGTGACTGGTACAAGGGACGATGGGTTATTCTTCCATAGTACAGCTTGTTGTCTGTCACTTGGGCAAGAATGAAACCAGGTAATTGCTAGGTTATCTATGGAGTGTGACTTTAATGCGTTTAACAGTAGTTGGTGATTTACCATATCAAATGCCTTGGATAGGTCAAGGAAGAGGGCTGAGGAAAGCTTGTTGTCATTACGGTTTTGATTTATTGTATGGGAGAAAGAGAAGGGCTGAGGTTGTACTATGGCAAGGTCTAAATCCATGCTGGGAGGGGGCTAGGGAAGTGTTTTGATTCAGGTGGGCAAGAAATTGCTTGTGGATACATTTTTCCATTATTTTAAGCCAAGGGAGACATATAGGCCTATAATTTGAAAGTTCAGTGGAATCTCCCCCCTTTATTAAGAGGAACAATGTGGGAGAATTTCCAGATGTGGGGGATATAGGCTTCGTGGATAGTTCTATTGATTAAAATTGATGGTGCAGTGGTAGCGTTGTTGCCTCACAGCAAGAGGTTCTCCCCTTCGATTCTCGGCTGGAGTGCGGGGAGAGTGCCTTCTGTGTGGAGCCTGCATGTCCTCCCCGCGGTTGGATGGGCATTCGAAAGACATGCGTAAATGGGCGTGCCTTCACTGAAGGCTGAATGTCGAGTTGGCACCTCGGCGTTCATGAAAATCTACTGCCAATCATTAGCGGACCGGAGTTCCGCTGTGGCAACCCCTAACTGGGAAAAGCCAAAAGACAACAACATGGGGTATGCTATTTCATTAGCGGCTTTTTGGAGATATTCTGCAGATAGTAGGTCTGCTGAAAAGATGGTGGGTTTCAGTTTTTTAAGTATGGACTTAAAGATGTTGGTACTGGATCAAGCTTAAAGGGGATCTTATCAGGTGTGGGGCTGGTGGTACTTGGAGTATAGGGAGATAGCTTACTGGCTAGGGATTGCACGGTTTCTGTAAAGAAAGTGGTAAAGGTGTTAGCAACAATTTTAGGTTGTTGGAGGGTATTTAAGGAGGTAGGGGTAGTTGATTGGCCTGGGTGTAGAAGTTTATGCCTGACCAGAATTTTTGTGGTTGATTTTGGTGCTTCTGTTGCAGATTACAGTAGTACTTATTTTTGTCTAGAACAGATTTCTTTGTATCATTTCTCAACTGTTTACATATAAGGTGGTCTTTTGGGGATTTAGTGGTTCTCCAGGAGATCAATGCTTTGTTTCTGCTAATAATTTTTTGTCTTGTATCATTGAACAGCCATGGTGCTACTTTTATTGGTTCTGATAGTGCGTGGGGAAGCATGGTTATCTAGGATAGCATGAAATGTAGAGTTAAAGTATGAGACTGCTTCATCTAGTGGAAGCAGCCATAAGTTGGACCAGTCATGTGTGTTAAGTTTATTCTGAAATTTAGTCTGAATAAAGTTCTTACAACTTCTAATGGGTTTAAAGGAAGATTGTTGAGAGAAGTCATTTATTTTTCTGATTATACAGGTCAGGAAGTGATCACTAAAGTCCTCAGGGAGGGTGCCTGTTTTATATATCGAGGGTAGGTGGTTTATTAATATCCAGTCTACGATACTTTCCTTTCTGTTAGGCTTATTGATTCTGGTTGGGGAAGATATCTGGGAGAAGCCATGCAAATGTATATGGGTGGAAAGTCTGAAGAGCATATATTCCAGTTGATATTAACATCCTTGAGAAAGTACAGTTTTGTACATACCATAAATGTAGATGTTCGAGTGTTCTCACTGCTGCAGTCATCACACTTGGGTTTATCTGCTGCCAGGCGGTCCCGCAGCCAGCCTGAGTTCCAAAGTCTTAGTCCGGCGTCGGTTGGGGTCGCTTCTTCCCTGACGTCAGTGCAACAGGGGTATAAAAGAAGCAGCAGACGCCATTTTCTTCCTTTTTTCTTGCCCCAGATGTCAGGTGCCCCCAAATAGGAAGGCAATACATAATCCTAAGTAAAATACAGAAGTAAAAAACAATAGCTACAGCTGTAAGCAAATACACCATATAGAAATACATCATATAGATTGTATAAAAAGTGAGGTATAGATAAAACCCAGGTAAGAAGAGGGGATGGTGGGAGGGTAACCTGGACTGCAGCAGTGTGAACACTCTAACATCTACATTTATGGTAGCTACAAAACTGTACTATGTGCATCGTGTTACATTGCTGCAGTCATCACACTTGGGTTGAATCCCAAAGCTACGGCTGGGCGGTTGGTACTAAACAGGGTTTGGAGAAGCCAGTAGGCCCTGCAGAACTGCAGTGGCAAAGCCAGCTCTGGTTTTTGAGTATAGAGGTAAGTGGTAGTGCTTGGTGAAGGCGTGCACTGAACTTCAAGTTGCAGCCTCCAAAATATCCTTGGTTGGTACCCCTCTGAGGAAGGCTGCTGATGTTGCTGTAGCCCTGGTGGAATGGAGCCTAATGTTACCAGGTACAGGTTTCCCATGATGTGTGTAGCAGAAACGGATACAATGTCCTATCCATTTTGAAATGGTCTGTTTTGAGATGGCCTTTCCTTGTGATCCTGGCAGCATAGGATGCAGAGAGTTGGTCAGATTTTCTGAAAGCCTTAGTTTTATCCAAGTAGAAACGTAATTGGCTGTGAATGTCCAAAGAGTGTAGGAGCCGTTCCCCTTTATTCTGGGGGTTTGGATAAAAAGTGGGTAAATGAATGGTTTGGTTTAGAGCCACACTGGATACCACCTTTGGCATAAAGGAAGGGTTAGTTCGTAAAGAGACTCTGTCTTGATGAAACATGATGAAAGGCTCCACTGCCATTAGGGCCTGTAGCTCAGACTCTTCGTGCTGAAGCTATTGCTAGCAGCAGGGCAGTTTTTCATGATAAAAATTGTAAATCGTCTGAAAAAGCTGGTTCGAAGGGCAGTAGTGTAAGATTTTCCAAAACAAAATTGAGGTCCCAAGTTGGTGTTGGTGCTCACCGGGGCGGTCTTATGTTCTTAGCCCCTCTGAGGTACTGTCTTAGTAATGGATGTGAAAAAATAGGAGGATCCATGTTGTAATGAACTGAAATAGCTGAAGCGCGGATCTTAATAGATGAAAAGGAAAGGCCTTTGTGCGACATCTCAGTTAAATATTGCAGAATCTGAGGGATATTTGGGACAAGACCAGGCGTAGAATCTTTTCCATTTGTCCGAGTAGGTTTTCCTGGTGCGGGGTTCGCCTGGCCTCCAGAATGACATCCATAACAGCTGTAGAGAGAAGTGTTGACTGGTTGTTTAGGGAATCTGCCATGCAGCCAGATTTAGTCTTGAGCTGGCTGTGTAGAATCTGATTATTTTGGTGAGTCAGCAGGTGAGGAATTTGAGGTAAAATCCATGGTGGGCCTTGAGCCATGTTCCTTAATATTGGATACCAGTGTTGGCGTGGCCAGTCTGGAGCAATGAGTATCATTTGTGGCCTCTCTAATCTGGCTTTCAGGAGCACCTTTGCCAGAAGAGGCAGTGGAGGAAAGGCATACACTGTTAATGTTTTCCAACTGAATGAGCGGGCGTCCACTTTCCAAGCTAGTGTGTGGTATGTCCTTGTGCAAAATTTCCGTAGTTGGTAGTTTTGGGGGGAGGCAAACAGATCTGTGTCTGGGCTCCCCCTTTTTTGAGTTATCGTCGTGAATGCTTGTGGATCTAGTTTCCACTCGTGAGGATCCATGATATTTCTGCTTAGTTTGTCTGCCAATGTATTTTTCTTTCCTGGCAGGAATTGTGCTTGGAGTTGAACTTGGTAGGTCAGTGCTGTGTTCCACAAGGTCATTGCTTGCCTGCATAGGGGGTAGGAATGTGTGCCCCCTTGTTTATGTACCACATCACTGTGGTGTTGTCCGTCTATTAGTTGTCCTGGATGTAGGAGGTCCTTGAAAGCTGTTGGGGCATTTTGTAGAGCTAGCATCTCTTTTTGATTGATGTGGAGATGCATTTGATCTGCAGACCATTTGCCCTGAATACACTGTCCTGCCATGTGTGCTCCCCAGGCGTAATCCGATGCATCTGTTATTGTTTGCCTGGCTGTGGGTAAGGTGAAAGGCTGACACTTGAGGTGACATGCCTGAGCCCACCATAAAAACTCCTGCTGAAGGCAGAGAATGAGTGGTATTATTGTTTCCAAGCTGTGGTTGTGTTGAGACCACACGCTTTTCAGGTACCATTGTAATTTCCTCATATCCAGTTTGGCATATGGAATTAGTATGCAAGATGCCATGAATCCCAAGGCCTGCAGAATTTTTCTTGCAGGGAGTTGGGTCTTTGTTGCCATCATTTTGAATTATTGAGTTCATTTTGAATTATTGAGTCAGTTGTCCTTGCTTGTCTGGTGTGAGGTAAGCCATCTGGGCCCGTTGTATTTAAGCTGGCACTCAGGAATATTATCTCTTGTGAGGGCACTAGTTTTGACTTCTTTTCGTTTACAGTGTACCCTAGGCAACTTAGTAGTTTTTTTACGAGTGCCAGATGTTTTAAAAGAATGTCCTTGCTTTCTGCTTGAATAAGGCAGTCATCCAGGTATGGATATATGTGAATTCCTCTTTGTCTGCAGTATGCAATTACTGGTGCCAGGCATTTGGTGAAGACCCTGGGCGCAGTAGATAAACCAAAGGGCACTGCAGAGAATTTGTAAGGAGTTGAACCTGCTATAAATCGGAGGTATCTTCTCCAATTTTGTCTGATAGGGACATGCAGGTATGCCTCCTTGTTCCAACGTTACTAGCCAAGCCTTCTTGCCCAGCATGGGAAGAAGTTGCTGTAGTGTGAGCATCTTGAATTTGGGTACTTCCAGGTATGTGTTTAGAATTGAAAGGTCCAGAATGGGTCTCCAGGCTTTGTCCTTTCGGGGAACCAGAAAGTCTTGAGTAAAATCCTTGTCCTTGCTCCTGTGTAGGAACCTGTTGAATGGCTCTCATGTCCATGAGTGCTATAATTTGTCTGAGCCTCTGCCCATTGATTTGGTGGCAGGTTTGACATTCCTTTTATCCTTGGTAAAGTGTGAAAGTGGAACCTGTATCCTTGAGATACAATATTTAGTGCCCATTTGTCTTTTGTGATGATGTGCCAATTGCCTGCAAAAAGTGCACGTTTTCCTCCCAAGGGAGCTGCCAAGAAGGATTTGCTTGACAGTCTGAGGGGTAAGTCATTGTGATGGTCTTCTGAAAGTTTGAGACCTGTCTTCTCCTCCTTTCTGGGTTGTGGCACCCCATTGTCGAGGCTTGTAAGAGCCTTGTGGCTGACCTCTGCCCCTTGGGCGTCTGTATTTACCCCTTTGTGGTCTGTCAGAAGTTGGAAAGGACCAGTTTTTGGTTGGCCAATTTCTGCTGAAACAAGGGGGTTAAACCTGTAAAAAATCCTTGACCGTCTGCATAGATTTTGCCTTATCCTCCATTTTCTTTAAAACCTCTTCTGCTTTCACACCAAATAAAACATCCTGCTGTAAACGTGCATCCAATAACTTTGCTTTAACATGATCAGGTAAAGTTTGTTCTTTTAACCAAGCATGCCTACGAATGACAGACCCTGTTATGCTGCTCTACAAGAAGCTTCCAATGAATCAAATCCACATTTCAAAGTATGTTTTCCCACTTGTTCTGCTGCATGCAACAAATCTTGTATTTCCTTGTAATCAGGCTGCTCTGTATGTTTGAGCATTTTTTGTTTTGAGACATCAAATATCGTCGATATTTCAGCATGTGAAACTGGCAATTTAAGGCCTTCATAGCTAGAGTAGCTGAGGTATATACTTTCTTTCCCCATCTGTCTAGTGCTCTAGAATCCCTTTCAGAGGGTACAGGAGTTATAGCAATAGAGGCCTTAACTCCTATGGGACCCTGGGAAATGGTTTCTGGGTCAGTAACAGGGCTTTTATATAGGAATTTGTGAGAGTCAGGGACTCTGTAGTATCTGTCTGGTTTGGCTAGTGCAGGAGGTAATGAATCTGGGTTAAGGCTAGATTCTGAATAAACATCATCCACAACAGGTGGAATAGCAAGGGGTCTGTGCTGGGGTAGTAAAAGAACTCTCGGAGCCTTTTCTTAGAATTAGAGTAATCCTGGCCTTCCCAGTGGAAATGTTCCCTCATGGTATGTAGTTTCCCCAAAAGAGCAGTCTTCTGGGGGAGATGCTGAAGGAATAGACTCTTCAGCATCAGAGTCTTCATAAGGGGGAAAGGAGTATTCCTGTTTCTCAGAAGAATCGTAGGAAATGGAAACCTGGTCAGACGAAGCGTAGTCCTCCTCCTGTCTAGGCCTTTTGTCAGGAGGGGGATGGGAACCCCTGATTAGGGTAATTAAGTCTTCAGCCATCTTAAACATCTGTTTCTTAGGCATGGGGCCTTGTTCTGGAGACTGCTGTACAGGCTTCCTTACTTTTAAAGGAGTTTTCAGCTTTACATAGGAGTTTATAGTAAGTGTAGTCTGCCTGAAGACACCTTCAGCAACTGAAGGCCTTTCAACTACACCTGAATCCCCTTCAGCAATGGAGTCGGAAGGGCCTAAAGATATAGGCTCTGGAGGCCCAGCAATCTTCACTTGGGAGTCAGATGCAGCCTGGGGTTCTAAATCAGTAATTTGGATGAATACCCCCCTTTAAGGAGGTCAGAGAGAATAAGAAATTACCAGCAAAAAACTACCAGTATGGGGGATATATAGGGGCAAGGGGCATGCAGAACAACAACTACAACAGCAGCAACAAGAGATTTCAGCAGTGGAATTGATAGAACATATGTTTAGCAATTGTATCAACACAGATTTTATTTTTTCCCAAGGCTGCATCAATAAATATCAGGGTTATACTATTTACAATTATAGTAAATATGAATTAAATAAAGCACATTTTTCGTTACTATCAAAAGGTCTTAAATTTGTTCCTAACACAAAAGCGGATATTAGTAAGGTGTTGACTGACCTCAAGTTATTTTTAAGAAAGAAAAATTTAGAACTGTTTTTTCAGGGACATGCTAGTACTGGGGAGAAATGTGAGGTTTTGAAAAGGAAAACAGTTTAACCCACCTTTACACCCACAATTAAGAAATTTTGAGGCTTTAATGGAGAGTAGACTTAGAGCTGAGCTCCCAAGGAACAATATTACTTATAACCTTACTAAGGAAGAATATGGGTTATTAAAGGAATTTAGGGAGGACACTACAGTGAGAGTTATGAAACCAGACAAAGGTGGAGGTTCTGTTATTATGGATAATATTTTATATGAAGCTAAGATGATGGAAATTTTAGATGATTTAGACAAATATGTCAGAGCCTCTTTAAATGAGATTAATATAGGTAATAAAAATATATATGTGGTTTTAAATGACTTGCTTACGGAACGCTCTATTGATGTTGAAACTTTTAAATACCTTCACATTGAGAAACCTAAGGCCCCCTCTATTTTTGGGATACCAAAAGTACATAGAGACTTGGAAGACCTCCCCCTTTGAGACCTATTGTTGCTTCGGGGGGCTCAGTTACTGCACCACTGGCGAGATGGTTGGATGTAAAGCTAAAGTCTTTATCTATGGGAGGCCAGGGGACTGTTAAAGACTCTTGGGACCTTTTGCGTAGTATAACTCAGGATTTGTATGATGACAATATTACTTTGATAACTATTGATATAGTGGACCTTTTTTCATCTATACCCCATAATGAGGGGAAGATGTGGTTTGAAGAAGCCCTGATAAATTATGGTAAATTTAATAATAATGAATTTTATTTGATCCTAGTTTTTATGGAATTAGTTTTAAACAACTTTATTCATTATGAGGGAGAATTTTTTAAGCAGATTCAGGGAGTAGGGATGGGTGCAAGATGTGCCCCCACATATGTTAATATTATTTTAACAGCTTGGGAAGAAAATTTTATTATTAATTCAAAATATGCCCATAATTGGAAATTTTACAAGTGTTTCTTGGATGATATGTGCTTTTTATGGGTGGGCACGATGGACGAATTTTTAGAATTTTTTAAGTACATCTCAGAGTCCACTGATTTTTTAAAATTTACTTATAAGGATAAAGAAATTTTAAATTATTTGGATATTACTATAGGCAAAAGTGAGGGTTGTTTTTATTCTAAGATTTTTAGAAAGCCAACATTTTCGAATTCTTATTTGGCTTTTAATAGTGCTCACCCTTACCATCAGAAAAAAGGTATTGTTAAGGGACAATATGTGAGGGGTAGCCGTATGACATCAAGGGAGAGTGATTTTGAGGATGAATGTAAGATTTTGCACAATATGTTTATGGATCGAGGCTACCCTAAAGATCTTATTGAGCCTATAGTAAGAGAAGTTAGGGAAGGCAGATATGACAAATTTAAACCCATTTTGGGTTTAAATTTTGTCTTGAACTGAATGAGATGAAATCTACAAAGCTTAACAGTGAGGGTACAGGCAATTTTGTAGTTGATCATAATGGTAGTGCACCTAGAATTAGGAAGATTTTGGAGGAAGAATGGTGTAGGTTTGGTCAGATTTCGGATTTGAAATGCATATTTGAAGAACCTTTGAAATGTACATACAGAAGGGGCAAAAGCTTAAAGACTATTCTGGAGGGTAAATATGGTATGAAAAAAGTTAAGGAAGGGAAACTAGGAACCTTTAAATGTGGAAGGTGTTCCCAATGCCCATTTATTTGTACTAAGCAAACAATTTTTTTTTTTTGAGAGAGCAGGGACAGACTGATCCAGAGCAAATATTTTGCGAACTGTCACACCTCTGGGATAGTTTATTTAGGTTTGTGTGATCATTGTGATGCATTTTATATAGGGAAATCGGAAAGAAAGTTAAAAAATAGAATTTATGAGCATTACTATGAGATAAAAACAAAATGTACTAATAATGCTTTATACAGACATAAATTAATTTGCCAGGAAGTTAAATTTAGCTTCTTTGTGTTGGAAGTAGTGGAAAAGGATGTAAGAGGTGGGCTATGGGAAACTTCGATTGAGTATAAAGAGCTGTTGTGGCAGCTTTCCTTGGAGGCGAATAAACCTCCAGGTCTAAATGATGCCATCTCTTTAGCACCTGTACTCAAGCTGAGATCAGCTAAGCTTTAATTGTTTTCATTTTATTTTTTTTATTATTTTTTTCTATATTTATCTTATTTTAAATGTGTATTAAAATCAGTTTACATTATAAAGTGTTGGTAGTATAGGATACCACAAGCTGTAATGCTTTTGCTGGTTGTATTAAAGAATTTAGTTTGTTTTATTAGATTAAGTTATTATAAAGTTATTAAATTTTGATAATATTAATTTATTAATCCATTAATGTATCAGGTCAGTGTGGGGGGAATCCATTATAATATATTTTAATGTATGTGTTGTATGTGCATTATAAGTCTTACCCCTTTAAATGTTTAAGTATCTTGTTCCCTTTAACTAATTGTTTAATTATTTTGATGAATATATAAGGAGTGGTTTTTGTGTAGGTATGCATTTGTCTCCATCTGATGAAGTGGTTTAAACGAAAACGCAGTGCTGGTGTAATCGCGTTAGTGGACTGTATAGTCAAACTTATTGTTTCTGCGTTTTATTGGACTGGAGTCGTTTTAATAAAGGAATTCGTGTGGATTACGGATTTGCGCCTCTTCCATCTGTTCTGTATTTTTGGTGTTCTAAATCAGCGATAGTCAGGGGCTGCATAGGCGCCTCACTGAAAACAGGAGAACCGGCGACTGGCCTAGCAGAGGCCTTGGTGTCTGGTTTGGGTCTCGGCTGCCTGTCCTTACCTTTGCGCTTTTTATGCATCCCGGTAGTCGGTTGCTCCGACGGCATGGTGTCATTAAATTTTCTACCAAAATAATGTTGGGCGAAATCAAACCGACATTTAATAGTTCGTTTGTTAAACCTAGCACAAAACTGACAACCTGTGACGTCGTGGTCTGGGCCTAGGCAAGGAATACAATAAGAATGAAAATCCTTATGAGGTATTTGCTTCCCACAAGAAATGCAATTATTAACTTTTTCTGACATCGGTCTGAGGCAAGAAAAGATTCCCCAATGGGGTACTTAGCTTTATTGAAGATTTCGGTCTGAAATTCAATTTGAAAATCTCAGGAGTCGGCAGACTGGCACTTGCGAACTGCTTCGGGCACCGCACGGCAAGAAAGACTGAAGAAAATGGCATTGGCTGCCTCTTTTATACCCCTGTTGCACTGACGTCAGGGAAGAAGCGACCGCAACCGACGCCGGACCAAGACTTTGGAACTCAGGCTGGCTGTGGGACCGCCTGACAGCAGATAACCCAAGTGTGATGACTGCAGCAGTAACAGGATGAACATTAATAGTTTCCTGGGGGCAGTTAATGGAGAGCCATTGGAAGATACCATCAAAGGTATTTGTTTCGTCACCTGGGGGAATATAGATACATGCAATATTTATAGATTTGCGTTTGTTGAGTTGGACCTCTGTGATGAGTATTTCTGCATCGTTAGTAAACAAGGCATTTGAAGTACTAGTTTTGGATACTTCCAGAATGAATTTATACAAGATGGCTACCCCCCCCTTTCTTAGAGATGCGATCAAGTCTTAATATACTGTACCCTGGGGGTATAATCTCATTATCAATGGTAGTAGGCTTGAGCCAGGTCTCAGTAAGGCACAGAAAATCTTTTCTGAGGCAAGGAATTATAGGTGTAAGAGTCTCCAGGTCTTGACGGTGTTGACATCAAAGGCTTTTTAGTTACCATTAAAGTTTCCTCATACGCAGTCTGGCATATGGAATGAGTAGTATGCAAGATGCCATGAACCCAAGAGCTTGCAGGATCTTCCTTGCAGATAGCTAGGGTCTGGCTGCCTAGTTGAGAGAAGCAGGCTGTCAGGAAATTTTGCTTTTTTGGTGTAAGGAATGCCATCTGGGATGCTGTGTCCAGGCTTGCTGCCAGGAATATAATCGTTTGGGTGGGCACCTGTTTGGATTTTTCGTTGTGTACCCAAGGGAGGTTAGTAGGGACTTTACAAAGGCCAGGTGCTTGAGCAGCTTTTCCTGGCTGTCTGCCTGAATTAGGCAGTTGTCCAAGTATGGGTAAATCTGGATATTCCTTTGTCTACAAAAAGCAATGGCCGGAGCCAGACATTTTGTGAAAACTCTGGGAGCAGTAGATAAGCCAAAAGGAAGTGCAGAGAACTGAAAGTGCTGAGATCCTGCCCTGAAACAGATATTTCCTGCATGATTCCCTGATAGGAATATGGAGGTAGGCCTCTTTTAGATCTAGGGCGGCTAGCCAAGCATCCTTAGAAAGCATGGGTTAGCAGCTGCTGGAGGGGCTAAAGGGTGAGCATTTTGAATTTTGGGATCACGAGGATGGGGCACCAGGTGCCCTCTTCTCTGGTTACCAGAAAGTCTGGAGTAGAAACATTGGTCTCTTTGTTCTGCAAGAACATGCTCTACTGCCCTCAGAGAGCAGGGAAAGGACTTGCTTTTGCACCTCTGCCCACTGGTTTGGAGGTAGATCTGAGAACCCTTTTGGGGGTAGGAAGGGTGTGGAAAGAAAATAGTATCCCTGGGACACTATGTTGAGAACCCAGCAGCCATTGGTAACCGTGGCCCAGGTGCTTGCAGGAAAGGAGAGTTTTCCTCCTAGGGGTAAGTGAAGGAGGGCAGAGGAAAGGGGTGGGGGAGGTGAGTCATTGTGAGTTCTTAGCATAAGGGGGTGGCTTAGAACTCCCTGGTTTTGAAGTGGAGGGAGTCCAGTGCTTGGATCTCTGCATTCCCTATGGCTGCTGTCTGTGGGGGGGGGGGGGGGTCTGGTTACCCTGTGTCTGGGCTGGACTGGCTTAGTGGAAGCAGGAAAGGACCAGTGTTTGGTGAGACAATGCCTGCTGAACCTGTAAGAAATCCTTAACTGTCTGCACAGATTTTGTTTTTTCTTCCATCTTTAAGACCTTTTCTGCCTTCGTGCCAAATAAGTTGACTGTGCAAGGGAGCATCCAACAATTTAGATTTGACATGGTCTAGCAAGGGCTGTTCCTTAAGCCATGCATGCCTTCTAATGACAGATCCAGTGACTGCTGCCCTGCAAGAAGCTTCTAGTGCATCAAAACCGCAGTGCAATGAGTTTAGTTACTTGACTTGCAGAATGCATTAACTCTTGTAACTCTTTAGATTCTGCACAAGCAAGAAAGGAAGGCATTTTTTGCTTGGAGTTCCAGGGTATGTTGCTGAAATTTTAGCATATGGAACTGACAATTTGGTGCCCTGACAGCAAGAGTAGCAGAGGTGTATACGTTTTTACCCCATCTGTCTAGTGCTCGGGAATCCCTATCTGAGGGGGTGGGATTCTTAGCAGAGGTCACTTTAATCCCTTTAGGCCCTTGAGAAATTACCTCGGGGTGAGCAGTAGGATTTTTAAAAAGAAATTTGAGAGAGTCAGGAACTCTATAGTACCTGGGAGGGTGTCAGGAGTCAAGCTGGATTCCAGGAAAACATCCTCCACAACATCCAGGACTGAGGGGATGGCCAAGGGTCTCTGTTGTGGAAGATCTAAGAATTCCCAGAGTCTCTTTTTAGACTGAGGGTAGTCCTGACTCTCACATTGGAAATGCTCCCTTAAGGTATGAAGGATTTCCCCAAAGGAAAAATCCTCTGGGGGAGAGGCGGAAGGGATGGAATCCTCTGCATCAAAATCCAAGTAGAGAGGGGGTGCATGTATTCATATTCAGATGAATCAGAGTAATCTGACTTGTTCAGACAAAACTACAGGGAACAGATCTCTTCCTTTTGGAGGGGGTAGCCTGGCTTCCCCTGATCAGCATAAGGTCTTCTGCCATTTTAAGCATTTGAGACTGAGGCAAGGAAGTAAGTGCCTGAGATTGGGTCGGTTTCTTGGGTGCGGTTCGTAGCCTGGGCCTAAGAAACTCAGTAGTGTTTGAAAGAACGGTAGTCATGAAATAAGACGTCTGTGTCTAGAATCGGTAGTGCGAAAGACTTCCTTGGAAGCTGGTGCCTGCTCAGCAGCTCCGCATCCAAGGTAGAGATGACCACAAGATCCTTAGTCGAAGAGTTTTGCGGCATACCGGACTCCAAAAGGGTCTCTGTAGCAGCCTGCGAATCCAGAGAAGGGAGCATCAGGGTATGAGAAAGTGCCTCACTGATGACCGAAGAACTGACCAGTTTAACAGAAGCGTCGCTGGTAGGTTTGATCTGTGTGGTCTATCTTTACGTTTTTTCGGAAGATCTGTCAGATGGCTTACCGAAGCCATATAGGAGTTGGAGGACTGTAAGCAAAAATATCTAGCTACAATAAGGGCTGACGATGGACAGTTCTGGCACTGAACAAAGCAGAGAAGCGACAGCGGGGGACGTCGTGGTCTGGGCCTAAACAAGTGACGCAGTAAGAATGCAAGTCTCTGTATTATATTTGCTTTCCACAGGCGAGACAATTGTTAACTTTTTCTGACATCGGTTAGTGCAAGACAAAAGGATCCCCAACAGTGTACTTAGCTTCAGAAGACTTCAGCTTCAAATCTGTAGACGAAACTCAGGTAGTGGCTGACCGGCACTCGTGCAAACTGCTTCTGCTTTGGGCTTCACGGCAAGACTGATGTCATGGCGTCGGCTGCCTTACTTTATACTACTGATGACCTGACATCAGTCCTGAAGCGACAGCAACCGCAGAAATA
This sequence comes from Protopterus annectens, assembly GCF_019279795.1. Classification (NCBI taxonomy): domain Eukaryota; kingdom Metazoa; phylum Chordata; order Ceratodontiformes; family Protopteridae; genus Protopterus; species Protopterus annectens. The sequence continues at coordinate 456,862,789 of NC_056739.1, forward strand.
CTAACCTCTGGTATTCGGGCCAACCGAGGGCTACCCTGGAAGGGACAACCCAAATGTGATGACTGCAACAGCGAAACACAAACCTCTACCAACAATGGTAATGAAAGGTTTAGCAACAGCTAAAAGGGGAGGGAAAAGGGCCAGCCAGCAATGGTAGGAAAAATTACCCAAAAGGGAGAAAAAGAAAGACCAAGTATTCAGAAGAGAAATGATTGTGAAGTTTAACCTTATAAAGAACTAGGACTACAGAAGTTGAGAGAAAATTAGAAAAACACTTATCCCAAGCCTAAGAGCAAAATCAACAAACATTCTTCGAAGTGGAAAATGAGATCTGAGGTAATGCTTGAAATGCATTCTGGGTAAAGGGGAGGAACCCAAGAGCAAAGTTTGTGACCACAAGCTTTGATAATGGCTAAGTTGGATCAGAGGGTCAGATCCAAACTCATCTGTGAGGATAAGGTGAAAACTGACTTCACATCTTCAAATGTATAACCACCCCCACAGTAGGGATAAGGAGGTGGGTTACAGATTCTATTAACAGCGATGTATTAAAACATTCATCATTATGAGAAGTTACCTATATTACTGTTCAGTGTTCATTAGATCATTTCTGCAGTAATCTTAACTATGCCATTAAAGACACCCTTAGCAAATCCAGTTCTTCCTCTAGACTGAAGATAAAATCTGTAATGCCAAGTGAAGGTATGCACTGACTGGCAGCGTCAAGAGTGGCATGAATCTACTCCTTGTCAAGCCTCTGAAGTAGCTACTGCTCTGGTAGAGTTGGCTTTAACTACTGGTAGCTGCTTATGATTTGTACAACAGTAGAAAACTACATTGCAGAAACATTTATACAGTTTGCTTAGACACTGGTAAGTCTAACACAGGACACTATCAATTGGTTAGATCTTCTCAGGTCTTTTATCCAAGTAACCGGAGCTCTGTATGAGCATTAAAGGAAGGGATTTTCTCACTTGTTTTGGGGGAGGGGGGGCTGGAAAGAAAGCAGGTAGATGAATATTCTGATTAAGTGAATTCCGAAACAGACTTATGAGCTATCCTTATGGGGGGGGGGGGGGGGATGCACAAAAGGGCCTGCAACTCCAACTCTTCAAGCTGATGTTAAGGTTACTAGTAAAGCAGTCCTATAGATCAAAGAATCTTTTTGAATCAGCTGCTAATCTCCTGAAGTTAAGTTAACTTTTGTTAAAAAAAATAAAATAATCCACCCATCCAGACCTTACCATGTGTGTAAAGGACACGGAAATGGAAAAGGGCAAAAATATCTTTAGTGTCAAATATTTCTTTCCACTTAAATTTTCAGCTCAGTTTCACCAAAATAAATTCTCATTAGGAGAGTCGGTAACTTCATATCCAACTCAAATCAGAAGATGCTTGCAAAGCATCTAAAGCCTTCTCCAGAGTAACCCTCATCTGAAAATGGGTCACTTTTACCTTGGAGTTTTAATGTGGGAAAACGACAGTCTAACCCGATTAAAATCAGAGGAGAATGCAATCGCAAACAGCCAACCAAAACAGGTGCAGTAAACAGCAAGGTACAATAAGCCAGATCTAAGCAACTCAGATACTCAAAGAACAGGTCCAATCCTGATGTACTGGAGTCTTGCCCTCTACAACAGATAGAATTTTTGTTTTCCATTTGGAAAAAAAGACTTTCTGGTTAGTTTTTTAGCCTGTCAAAATATGCACCCCGTCTTGACAAAACTGGTGTCTGAAAGTAATTAAAATCTGTTTATACTTGGGGTCTACAGATAGGGAGGCATCAATGAACCCTTATCCTGACTAAATTTACTGACAGGATGAGTCTGTAGCAACCTCTAGCCAATTTCTTGAGAAACAAAACCATTATGCTAGATCAGTTATCTTTTTTGTCTGGTTCAACTTTTGGGTTATATATCAGACCATGGTGCTTTTCAGAAGCATGGATCCAGGGCTCAGACTCCTCCTCTAACCATAATTCCCTGAATTCCCTACAGTACCTCATAATGAATTTAACAACTTACAGTAAGAACATATCCTATAACAGCAACCTAGGATATTAAAACTGACAAATAGCAAAGTAAAGGTAGTCTAGAGACAAGGCTCCTGCTAAGGTTGAACCACACGATCAGGACCTGGAAGATAATTTATGTAGGTTAGCTGTGGGTGGGTATGTGGATCCACATGAAAGACACTGATCTAGCGTTACGGTAAGTACATAACTTTCAAATACGATGTCAGTCTTCATCCAAATGAACTTTTGGGGCAGATTCCCAAGCAACACCTGGGAGAAATCAAGGTTATTCCAGAGAAAGGTGGAGTCAAAAGCTGTACGGGCTTGAATGTACATCTAACTTTTAGTGCAATATAAAGATGCGAATGGTAGATAAAGTTGCTGCCAAACAAATCTTAACAGGTACCCTAACCAACACAACAGTAGTGGTAGATACTACCCTGGTAGAGAGTATGCCTTTGGTTTGCCTTGCAAGGTCAAACCAAACTGATTTTAGACAAGTTACACAGTTGGAAAGCCACCTGGCTAGGATTAGATACTCTGAACAAATCTGGCTTTAGAAAAGTCAAGGAAAAGCTGATAAGACTTAAAGCCTTTGGTGCAAGTAGAAAAGATCTGCTGATGAACATCTAGAAAATTATGAATATATTCCCCTCTGCTGGAATACTTTGGGGAAAAACACTGGTAGTCAAACATATTAAGGTTTAAGTCAATGGCCACTTTTAAGATAAACTGTGGATTTGTTCTCAAAGAAGCAGTCTTTATGAAATACTAGATGGGGGGTGGGGGTGGGGGGGGATTTACAAGACTAGGCATGCAACTCTGACATCCTCGATGACGCAGCCACCAAAAACAGTCTCAAGAATTTTCAATCTACTGTAGAGGCCAGCTTGAAAGGTATTATCAAAGTCTGAAGGATTGATGACCGTGATATACCATGGAGGAACCGGTTCTCTGACTGGAGGTCTAAAAAGATTCCTTTCAAAAAAGGTCTTTGAAATCTTTAAAGCTGGAATCGTTGTTTATTTCTGCCCTTCCTGAAAAACAGAAATAGTTAATGGTACCCTGATGCTGGAAAAGCTAGATCCTTTGTGAAACAATTCTACCAAAAAGGTAGAAGAAGCACCTGGATTGAAAGACTAGATCCTAGACTGGTGTGGTAATAGTCAATCTTCTAAATATGGGAAAGAATAATTGTGTAAAATCTTACCATAATCATAGATGTCCTTCTCTTCCATGTTGCAGTATTCTTGGTGTGGGATTTTCCACCTCAGGCAACCCGTGCGTCGGCTCCTATACAAAAGCTTCAGCTTGGCTGTTGCAGTTGCATGGGACATCACACATAGGGCCGTAAACCAGGGACCTTAAATGTGACGTCTGCAAGCACAGACCTAAGAACTTGAAAGCCCAGCTGGACAGGAGTAAGTAGAGTAGCCAGTGATATCAATCATTGGATAAATGAGTTATTTTTTGGTTAAACTGGTCAGAGAGTAGGGTATAACCCCGAGGAGACCCAAGACAGATGAGTAATGAGTGAGAAAAAAGGATAAGGAGGTTAAGGTGGGTGGGAAGGAATACCACAACATGGAAAAAAAGGACATTTATGGTTATGGTAAGATTTTACACAACTATTCTATGTCTTTCTATCCCTAAGTTGCACTATTCTTGATGTGGGAGAGTACCACAGCTTAGTTGGAAGGAAGGGAGGCAGCAGAAGCTGATTACACAAAACCCTGCAGAATTGCTCTGGCAAATCCTGCACAGGCTCTGGAGACATTGCCTAAGTTGCAGTGTTTGGTGAAAGTGTGAATGGTGGACCATGTGGCTGCTTCTAGTATGTATGCAGTGACCAGGCCTTATAAGAAGGCTTTGGAGGCTGCCACTGCCCTGGTACAGTGAGATTTGACTCCCTGTGGGAGATTTTTGCCATGGTGTGAACATACGTAAATAGCTTTTCTAATCCAACATGCAATGGTTTGTTTGGAGACTGCCTTGCCCAGGGCCCTGGTGTGGAAGGAAACAGAGGACTGGATTTTCTTATGGATTTTGTTTTGTCTAGGTAAAACCTTAGCTGTCTGTGTACAAACAGGGAGTGGAGTATTCTCTCACTTTCATTGGTAGGGGAGGAACAGAAGGTGGGCAGATGAATAGATTGGTTTAAGGACACATCATTGACCACCTTCGGCATAAAGGAAGGGTTAGTTCTTAGTGTTACCCTGTCCTTGTGTAAGGTAGTGTATGGAGAGCAGGCCATTAGGGTAGGTAATTCAGACACCTTTCTGGCTGAAGTTATGGTCACTAGCAGGACTTCTTCCATACTAACAGGTTCAAATGGAGACTGGGTTAGTTTTTCCAGGATGAAGTTCAGGTCCCAGGGTAGTGGGATGGGTATTCTCTTGGTGGTCTGATGTGCAAGACCCCTTTTAAGAATAGCTTCACATTGAGCCTGGCTAGTAGGGGAGGGTCTACTGACAGACGGGCTGAGATTGCTGAAAGGTGGACTTTCACTGAAGAGCAACTCCCCCCTTTACTAGTTGACGCACACAGAGTACAGTTGTGTACCTACCATAAATGTAGATGTTAGAGTGTATTCACTGTTGCAGTCATTACACTTGGGTTATCCTTCTGGTAGGCTACTCGCAGTCAGCCTAAATTCCAAAGTCCTGGTCCGGCGTCGGTTGCTGTCGCCTCTTCCCTAACATCAGTGTGCCAGGGGTATACAAGTTGCAGCAGACGCCATTTTCTTCAGTTTTTCTTGCCCTAGATGTCAGGTGCCCCCAAAAAGGTAGGCAATACATTTTGATTATAACACAGTAAAATAAAAACCAATACCTTCCTCTATAAGCAAATACACCACATAGGTTGTATAGGATAGAGAAATATAGATAAGTCCCAGCAAAGAAAGGGGGATGGAGGGTGGGTAACCTGGACTGCAACAGTGAATACACTCAAACATCTACATTTATGGCAGGTACACAACTGTACTATGTTCGTGTTTCACTGTTGCAGTCATTACACTTGGGTTGAATCCCAAAGCTGAGGTAGGGCGGCTGGTTCTAAATAGGATTAGGAGTGGCTATGAGGCCTTGCAGAACTGCAGTGGCAAAGCCTGCTCTGGATTTAGAATAAAGAGGTAAGTGATAATGCTTGGTAAAGGTGTGTACTGAACTCCAAGTTGCAGCCTCCAAAATATCCTTGGTTGGTACTCCTCTGAGAAAGGCTGCTGAAGTGGCTGCTGCCCTGGCAGAATGTGGCCTAATATTCTTAGGCATGACTTGCCATGCTGTGCATAGCAGAAACGAATACAGTGTCCTACCCACTTTAAATTAGTCTGCTTTGAGATCGCCTTTCCTTGTGCTCCTGCAGCATATGCTACAAACAGTTGCTCAGTTTTTCTGAAAGCTTTTGTTTTGTCCTAGAAGCGTAGCTGCCTGTGTATGTCCAAACTGTGCAGAAGTCTCTCCCCTTTATTGTGGGGATTTGGATAAAATGTTGGCAAATGAATGGTTTGGTTAAGAGCCGCACTGGATACTACCTTTGGCATAAATGTTGGGTTTGTCCTTAGAGAAACCCTGCCCGGATGAAAAATGATAAAAGGTTCCACTGCCATTAATGCCTGTAAATATGAGACTCTTTTTGCTTAAGTTATTGCTAGGAGCAGAGCAGTTTTCCATGATGAGAATTTTATATCAGCTGTATTGGCTGGTTTAAAAGGAGGCAGTGTGAGCTTTTCTAAGACAAAGTTGAGGTCCCATGTAGGTATCGGTGCTCTCCTTGGGGGTCTTATTTTCTTTGCCCCTCTGAGATACTGTCTTAGCAGTGGATGAGAGAAAATAGGAGGTTCTGTATTGTAATGAGCTGAAATGGCAGAGGCATGGATCTTAATTGATGAGGATAGGCCTTTGTCCAGCATCTCAGTTAGGTATTGTAAAATCTGAGGAATATTTGGAAAGTACAGTTTTGTACCTACCATAAATGTAGATGTTCGAGTGTAAACACTGCTGCAGTCATTACACTTGGGTTATCCTGCCATCAGACGGTTCCCCAGTCGGCCTGAGTTCCAAAGTCTTGGTCTGGCGTCAGTTGCTGTCGCCTCCTCCCTGACGTCAGTGCGACAGGGGTACATAAGATGCAGCAGACGCCATTTTCTTCAGTTTCTCTTGCCCCAGATGTCAGGCGCTAATAAAACATACATAAGAAAAGCAAACAACTTTCAGATACCAGCAAATACTCCCCATAGGTAGTAAAGGGTAGAAGGCATAGGTACGTACCAGCAAGTAAAAGGGGAAGGAGGGAGGGTAACCTGGACTGCAGCAGTGTTTACACTCTAACATCTACATTTATGGTAGCTACAAAACTGTACTATGTTCATCGTGTTACACTGCTACAGTCATTACACTTGGGTGGAATCCCAAAGCTGAGGTAGGGAGGCTGGTTCTATAAGGCATTAGGGGTGGCTATAAGGCCCTGCAGCACAGCAGTGGCGAAGCCAGCTCTGGATTTGGAGTATAAAGGAAAATGGTAATGCTTGGTGAAGGTATGCACAGAACTTCATGTTGCTGCTTACAAAATATCCTTGGTAGGCACTCCTCTGAGGTAGGCAGCTGAAGTGGCTGTTGCCCTGGAGTGAGATCTAATGCTGCAAGGTAAAGGTTTCCCCCATGGTGAAAATAGCAGTAACATATGCAATGCCCTATCCATTTAGAAATAGCCTGTTTTGAAATGGCTTTGCCCTGTGCTCCTGCAGCATATGCTACCAGTAATTGTTCAGATTTTCTGAAAGCTTTGGTTTTGTCCAAGTAGAAGCGTAAATGCCTGTGAATGTCCAAAGAATGTAGTAGTTTCTCCCCCTTGCTCTGTGGTTTTGGATAGAAAGTTGGTAAATTAATAGTTTGGTTTAGAGCCACACTTGATACCACCATTGGCATAAAAAAGAACTTATGTTCTTACCATAACGTTCCATGTGAATTGTTCATCTCGCCTTTGTTCTTACACACGGGTTCGGAGCCGATCCTCAGCTCCGAGTCGGCCACATCACCAGCTCCGCATCTTCGAGAAAGCTCGAGGAACAGTTCTATCCCATGATCCTCCTGTGCTAACCCTCAGATCTAGTTTGCTAACACCAGAAGAATCCCACTAGTTACTGCGCCCTAAGCACATAGAAAAAAACACAACCACACTGTCTGATACTTTGTCATCAATAGAAGAGAAAAGATGCCATCCCTGATGTACACTAGGAAGCTCAAGAAAAACAATATCTAGAGAAGACTGAACTCGAATGCAGTCGTACCCGTTCTTCCAGAACGCAGGACGGGGGATGGAGGGGGGGAATGTAAGAACAAAGGCGAGATTAACAATTCACATGGAACGTTATTGTAAGAACATAACTTCTTTATGTGAAATTGTTCGATCTCGCTGTTTGTTCTTACACACGGGTAGCGTCCCTAGCTCCTTTACCCTGGGTGGCTCACGGGAGAACATTTCTGAGAACAGTGGAACCAAACATCGCCCTGTCTCTGGAGTTTAAATCTAATTTGTAGTGAGCGATAAATGTATGTGGTTTCGCTCAAGTTGCCGCCGCACAAATGTTTTCTAATGGCAAGCGAGCAGCATGGGCTAAAGAAGTAGCCCTCGTAGAATAAGCCTTGGGGTTAAAGGGGAGTTGTTGCTTTGATTCTGAATATACGCCTTTCCCTTCCTTTGGTCAGCATATGATACAAATAGTTGGTCTGACTTTCTATATTCCTTCATCCTAAGTAAACTCTCAGCTGCCTGGGGACGTCCAATTTGTGCAGCATGTATTCCAACTTATTGGAGTGATTTTTGAAGAAGGTAAGTTCAATCGATTGATTAATATTCTGCACCGAACAAATCTTTAAAAGGAAGGATGGACTGGTGCGCAATGTTACCCTATCTGGATGAAAAATCATATATGGGGGCCAGACAGACTACGCTTGCAACTCTGAAACCCTCTGGGCGGAAGTGATGGCAACCAGAAAAAGTGTCTTCCACGACAAAAATTTAAGAAGGGTTGTGGCGGCTGGTTCGAATGGGGGCAACATGAGCAGTGATAACATCAGGTTAAGATTCCATGGGGCAACTTGATTACGAAAGGGGGGACGGAGGTGAAAGGTACCTATCATAAAGGCTTTGCAAAGTCTGTGGGACATGAGAGAACTATCTCCCTGACCAACATGAAAATTAGATATAGCCGCAAGTTGTACCCTTATCGTGGAAGTCGATGCTCCTTCATGAAAAAAAGTGTCAAAAGAAATTCTAATATCTTGTGTACTGGAGCCCCTGATGGATCTATACCCTGCTGTGAGGCCCAGTACGCAAAACGTTTCTATTTGCTGTTGTATAGCTTCCTCGTGGATGGCTTGTGGGAAGATACAATTATGTGTTGTACTGCAGGGGACAGTAAATCTGACCTGGCTAAGATGGGAAGCAGAGCAGCCAAGCTGTCAGTTTGAGGGACTTAAGAGATAAGCGGAGAAATCCTGACGAGTGTGTCAACAGGTCTGGCACTGGGTCCAGAATCCATGGTTCCTCCACCTGATGAGTTTGAAGAAAGGGGAACCAGATTTGTCGGGGACAGAATGGGGCTATCAGAATTATGGTCCTTTCCAGACGTTTGGCTTTCGGCAGGAATTTGGGAATTAGCGGGACGGGGGAAAAGCGTAAAGGAGACCCGGGGGCCAATCGTGTACCAGTTCGTCCCTGGGGGCACCCCGGAGGGGGTAGTAGGGCAAAGTAGCGTCTGCATTTGGCATTCAATGGGGATGCAAATAGGTACACAGCAAGGCTGGCCCCATCTGCGGAAAATCTTTTCCGCTACTTGAGATTTGAGGGACCACTCATAGGGCAACAGGATGGCTCTGCTCAAACTGTCCGCAATGACGTTGGATGTCCCCAGGATGTGCGTTATCAGAAAGCGTCCGGTAGACAGCCCATTGCCAAATCCTGAGGGCCTCTCTGCACAATGGATAAGACCTGGTTCCTCCCTGTTTGTTTATGTATCAGACTACTGACATGCCTGTCTGAACTGTCACTGTTCCCAGAGGTAAGGACTTGTGAAAGTGTTGCAACGCTAGAAACACTGCCCTCAGCTCTAGGACATTGATGTGCAGGTTGTACTCCAAGTTGGACCACTGACCTTGGACTGTTCTTCCCTGAAAAAGTCCACCCACCCTATCAGGGAAGCGTCCGTGGTTAAAGTAGCTATAGGACTGGGCAACACAAACGGTCGGCCTGCTTTTAGGTCCTGACTGTGCAACCACCACAGGAGATCGTGATTAAGATCTCGTGAGACAGTGGAAGCTGTCGGTAAGACCACAGAGTGAATAGCATCCATTGAAGAATCCTCACATGCATCCTGCCCAGGGGGACTACGACAAGAGCGGCTGACATCATTCCTAGCACTCTCAAGATTTGCTGTGGAGGGACTCTCCTGCTCTGAAGAAGGATAGAAATTTGATTTTTGAGGGCTGATACTCTTAGTGGGGGGAGATTGATTCGAGCCAGGGAAATGTCTAACTCTGCCCCTATAAATGAGATACACTGTGAGGGCGATGAGACAGATTTTCCAAAATTGACTGTTATGCCCAGAGAGGTTGATGGTGTAATCCCTGGCTTGCACAAGACGATACTCAGTGGTGGCGGACAGGAGCCAGTCGTCTAGGTAAGGAAACACTCGGAATCCCATTTGTCTCAAGTGAGACGCTACTACTGCCATGCATTTGGTGAACACCCTGGGGGCTGAGGTGAGGCCAAAGGGCAGAGCACGAAACTGGAAGTGACTGGCTCCCAGCTGGAAGCGCAGGTGATCTCTGGACGCTCTGGCAATCTTGATATGGTAGTACGTGTCTGAGATCTATAGAGCACATCCAGTCGCCCTTCCTGTAGGAAAGGAAGGATAGACTGTAGCGTGACCATCCGGAACTCTTCCTTTTTCACGAAAGTGTCGAGTCTGCTGAGGTCCAAAATTGGCCTCCAGTCCCCTGTTTTCTTTGGAACTAAAAAGAACCTTAAGTTCCGGATCCTACCTGGTCTGCTGGGACTTTTATTTCTACGGCTGCCTGGTCTCGCAGACTGGGTGGAACATCTGGGAGCATTTTGGGGGCAGGTGGAATTTTTATAAATGGAATATTGTAGCCTCTGGTAACTATACTTTTTACCCAGGAATCCGATGTAAGATTTAGCCAGGCCACTGGGTATAAAGCCAAACGACCCCCGACTGCCTCCAGAGTAGGACAGCCGGGCATGCACTCAGGAGTGCTGGAAGGGCTTCCCAGAGAACATACCTCTGTCACCCTGATTCTGCGGACCCCTTCTGCCACCTGGGCGGCGTCTTCCATTTCTTCCCCCTCCTCTGCCTCTGGAGGGGGCATCACTCTGTGGGCTGAAAGGATCCCAGAGTCTTTCGGAACCACATTTTCCCGCCTCTTTGCCCTTTGGGGTATGGTCTAGATGGGGCAGAAAAACGGACCCCTACGGCAGACAGGGTCTTCCCTTCTTGCTCGCACCTAGTGAGTCTCCCCTTTACTTTGGGACCAAACAGTGAGGCACCATCAAAAGGGGCATTAGCAAAGGAAGACTTGAAGGCTTCCGCAAAGGAGCATAGGCGCAGCCAGGATGGTCTCCTCAGGCTGCTGCTCTACTCGAACCATCAGCTACATAAGAAATGAGCCTCATGGACGAGTTAACTATGGAATTGAGGGGTGTTAAGGTGTGCTGTCACTTTCTCGGAGACAGCAGCATCTGTATTGAGCTGGAGAGCATCTCCCAGTTCCTTGAGATCTCTCTGTAGACGTGTGAAATGCATAAGGTAGTTCAGTGATCGCATGGAAAATGTCACAGAACTAAACACGCGCTTCCCATACCTGTCCATCGTCCTAGAATCCTTATTAGGAGGATGAACAGAGGAAGATGATTCGGACATTTCCTTCTTAGTGGCTGCCGCCACCACCATAGTATCCACTGGCACTCCTTTAGTCAGAAAGCTTTTGTCTTGAAGGGCCGTGATATATTTGTTGGGTCTGCGGGGGACCGGTTCCACTGTATCAGATGTCTCCCACACCCTTCGCGCTATCAGGTCCATGAGCTCGTCAAAGGGAGGGGGTCACCCAGGAGGTAGGTTGAGCCCCAAATGCCTTCAGCAACACCGATTCATCTAGAGAAGGGGCAAGGGTCTGCCAGTCTTCCCCTCTGTTTCAAGATTTCCAAAATGTCAGCAAAAAAGATCTTCAGAGGGGGACTGTGGGGACCCTTCTGCTTAATCCAAATCGGTATCAGACGTCAGATTCCTGTGGGGAATCAATGTGCCTCCTCTTGCACAATCTTTCTTGGTACATCCTCAGAGGGGGCTTCTGGGGAGGCATCCAAGGAACCAGGGGCGCCCTCTGGGGCTGGCTGAGGCATTGGGTCTCAATGCTTGGCAGGAATCGAAGGTACAGAAGCAGAACGTGGACCCTTTGGGGGAGGAGAAGAAGATGCCGATGACATATGTGTCTGTTCAGACAAGACCTTCCTCATGGTGTCAAAGGCACCGGTGCCCCGGTCCGAGGACCCCACCGGTTCTGAAGAGGCCTGTAGTTTCCCCGGAACCAGGACCACGGGCTCCGACCTTGAGGACGGATCCGAGCTGATCTGAGCAGAGGCCCCGAGGGGAAAAGTCGGAACCAAAAGTTCAGTTAGACTGTCTGCCCCGGAACCTAGGAAAGATAGTCGGGCTCCGAGACACCCCAGCTGGTTCCGAAGGTGTCGAGGTAAACAGTGCCGATAGCGCTACTGGAGGCTTCGGCACCGAGGGCTCTACAATCATCGACTCTGATTCCTGGCTCCGATGACTCGACGGGTCTCGGAGGAGGATTTGTCTCGGGGGCGGGAAGAGCCTCGAGTTTCGAAACCAATTGGGACGAAACCTCAATTAGTTTGGACACAGCCGAGTACTCCATTAGCTTCTGTACCACTCGGTCCACGTCTGAGTCGGAAAGCGGCCTCGAAGAACGGGTCGAAGGGGCCGAAGCAGTCACCGAGCAAAGGATTGAAGGCGGTGGTACCTCCGACACTGGCTCCAATACCTGAGTCTCTATCAGAGACAAACATTCGACGCCTGACCCAGAGGTCTTTGGAGCCGGTGTCCGAATCTGAAAAGAGGTGCTCTGAGCCAAGGACTTTAGGCTCCGACACTCTTGAAGACTTGGACCGCTTCGAAGACTTGGACACTTGTTCAGTCTTGTCCAGGGCCTCCTGAAAATCGGGTTTTAATAACCCTCTGTCCACCAACTTCCTGCGTCTTTCTAGCATGACCCTCCCACTGAAGGAATGACAGATGGAAAAGCCTTCCTGCAAGTGGAGAGGGCCAAGACAGTAGACGCAGGAAGAATGGTCATCAGTTATGGACATCTTTTGTCCACACTGACACCTTTTAAAGCCTGACTTCGCTTTCTCAGACATATTAGCCCTATAAGATATGTAGTAAACAAAGTACTAACATACTATATATATATATATATATATATATATATATATATATATATATATATATATATATATATTTATATTAAAGGGGAGGAGAAGTTAAGGCAGGAAATATAACAATTTAAATCCTACTGTCAGTCCTGACAGAATAAAACAAGGCCTTAACTGAAGTAAGCACTAAACTAAACTACTTTAGCTATATGAAAACACTCTCTAATAAAACTATATCACATGCTACACTACTAATCTACTTTTTATAAAACTACTTTTAAAACTACAAACTTCAAAAAGGATAGAATAGTATCAAAAAATACTGGCCTGAGCCTCTCACGATGCGATCTGCTGCTAGCGGCAAACTAGATCTGAGGGTTAGCACAGGAGGATCATGGGATAGAACTGTGCCTCGAGCTTTCTCGAAGATGCAGAGCTGGTGATGTGGCAGACTCGGAGCAGAGGATTGGCTCCGAACCCGTGTGTAAGAACACACGGCAAGATCGAACAATTTCACATTGTAGGGTTAGTTCTTAAAGACACCCTGTCCTGGTGGAAAATGAGGAAAGGTTCCACTGCCATTAGTGCCTGTAATTCTGAAACTCTTCGTGCTGATGTGATTGCCAGTAGCAGAGCAGTTTTCTAAGAGATGTATTTTAATTCTGCTGTGTTAGCTGGCTCAGAAGGAGGTAAAGTTAATTTTTCCAAAACAAAGTTGAGGTCCCAAGTTGGGGTAGGTGCTCTACAGGGCGGTATGTTTTTAGCCCCTCTGAGGTACTGTTTGAGCAAAGGATTAGAAAAAAAAAAAAAAATTGGTGGACCTGTGTTGTAATGAGCAGAAATAGCTGAGGAGTGGATCTTGATTGATGAGGAGAGGCCCTTGTCCAGCATCTCAGTTAAATATTGAAGTATGAGGAAGGCCTAGCACCAGGAAAGCCTATTCGGATAAATGGAAGGCTGTGCACCTGGTTCCAGGCACAGAATCTCTTCCATTTATCCAAATAGGCTTTCCTGGTGCTAGGCCTTCTGGCCTCCAGAATGACATCCATAACAGCTTTGGAGAGAGGCATAATTTGCTTGACTAAGGAGTTTTCCATGCAGCTAGGTTTAAGGTCTTTAGCTGGCTGTGAAGAATCTGATTGTTGTGCTGTGTCAGCAAATGTGGGATCTGAGGCAAAATCCAGGGTGGTTCTTGTGCCAAGTTCTTTAAGATTGGGTACCAGTGCTGGCATGGCCAGTCTGGTGCAATCAGGATCATCTTTGGCTCTTCTTGTCTGGCTTTTATGAGTATCTTTGGAAGGAGAGGTACAGGAGGGAAAGCGTATACTTGTAGGTTTTTCCAGCTAAATGAAAGGGCATCCACTTTCCATGCTTGTGGATGGTAACTCCTTGTGCAGAATTTCTGTAGCTGGCAGTTCATTGGGGATGCAAACAGATCCAGGCTCCACCATTTTTGTGTTATCATTCTTAATACTTGTGGATTTAATTCCCATTCGTGGGGATCTATGATGTTTCTACTTAGGTAGTCTGCCAGTGTTTTTTTCTTTCCTGGCAGGAATTGTGCTTGCAGATGAACTTGGTAGTCCAGAGCTGTGTTCCACAAGGTCATGGCTCATCTGCAGAGGGGTAGGAGTGCGTGCCCCCCCTTGCTTGTTTATGTACCACATAACTGTGGTGTAGTCAGTCTTTAGTAGTAGTTGTCCTGGATGCAGCAGGTCCTTGAAAGCTATAAGTGCATTTTGTACAGCTAGCATCTCTTTGATTGATGTGAAGATGCCTTTGCTCTGTGGGCCACTCACCCTGAATACATTTTCCTGCCATATGTGCTCCCCAGGTGTAATCCGTTGCATCTGTTGTCAGTGTTTGCCTGGCTGTGGGTTGAGTAAAAGGCGGTCCCTTGTTGAGGTGACAAGCTTGAGCCCACCATCGAAACTCCTGCTGAAGGCAAGGAATTAGTGGTATAACTGTTTTCAAACTTTGACGATGTTGAGACTATACACTCTTTAGGTACCATTGTAGTTTCCTCATATGCAGTCTGGCATATGGAATTAGTAGTATGCAAGATGCCATGTAGCCCAAGGCCTGCAGAATTTTTCTTGCAGGGAGTTGGGTCTTTGTTGCCATCAATTGAAAGTATTGAATCAGTTGTCCTTGCTTGTCTGGCGTGAGATAAGCCATCTGGGCCATTTTGTTCAAGCTGGCACCCAGGAATATTATCTGTTGTGAGGGCACTAGTTTTGATTTTATTTCGTTTACTGTGTACCCCAGGCAACTTAACTTTTTTTCGAATGCCAGATGCTTTAGCAGAATGTCCTTGCTCTCTGCTTGAATCAGGCAGTATACCAGGTATGGATAAATTTGAATTCCTTTTTGTCTGCAAAATGCAATTACTGGTGCCAGGCACTTTGACTTATCTACTGCGCCCAGGGCTTCACAAAGGGCAGTGCAGAGAATTGATAGTGCACTGAACCAGCTAGAAATCTGAGGTATCTTCTGCAGTTTTGTCCGATAGGGACATGCAGGTATGCCTCCTGGAGGTCCAAAGTCACGAGCCAAGCTTTCTTGCCCAGCATGGGAAGAAGCTGCTGTAGTGTCAACATCTTGAATTTCATAACATCCAGGCAAGTGTTTAGAGAAGAAAGATCCAGAATGGGTCTCCAGGCTTTGTCCTTTCTGGGAACCAGAAAGGGTCTTGAATAAAATCCTTGTCCTTGCTCCTGTGGTGGTACCTTTTGAATAGCTCTCATGTTCATGTGTGCTGTAATTTGTTTTTGAGCCTCTGCCCATTGATTTGGTGGCAGATTTGGCATTCTTTTTAACCTTGGCAAAGTGTGAAATTGGAACCTGTAACCTTGAGATACAATGTTGAGAACCCATTTGTCTTTGGTGATGCAAAGCCAATTGCGATAGAAAAGTGCCAGTTTTCCTCCTAAGGGGGCTGCCAAGTGACAACTGTTTGGCAGCTGTAGTGGGAAGTCATTGAGGCTGCTTTTTATAAGGTTGTGGCTCGTCTTCCCCTTCTTTCTGGCCTGGTGTACCCCCATTGTCAAGGCCTGTAAGAACCTTGTGCTTGACCTTTATCTCTTGGACGTCTGTATCTGCCTCTGAGGTCTCTGTGATTGGAAAGGACCAATTCTTTGTTGGCCAATTTCTGCTAAAACGAGGAGGCTGAACCTGTAAGAAATCCTTCACCGTTTGCATGGATTTCGCCCTATCCTCCATCGTCTTTTATACCTCCTCTGCCTTAACTCCAACCACCACCTCTCGCTGCAAAGGTGCGTCCAATAATTGTGCCTTAACATGATCTAGTAATGTATGTATGCCTTCTAATGACAGAGCCTGTAACTGCTGCTCTACAGGAGGCCTCTAAGGAATCAAACCCACATTGCAAAGTATGCTTTCCCACTTGTTCAGCTGTATGCAATAAATCCTGCATTTCTTTAAAATTAGTAGGATCTGAATCTGGAAGCATCTTTTGTTTCAACTGAGACATCAAAAATTGCTGATATTTTAGCATGTGAAACTGGCAATTTAAGACTCTCATTACTAAAGTTGCAGACATATATACTTTCTTTCCCTATCTGTCTAATGCTCTGGAATCTCTGTTAGAGGGAACTGGGTTTTTTGCTGATGAGGCCTTTGGGTCCCTGAGAAAATATTGTTTTAGGGTCAGCAACAGGGCTTTTATACAGAAATTTGTGGGAGTCAGGGACTCTAATATCCATCAGGTTTAACTGGGGCTGGAGGTAAGGAGTCGGGGTTTAAGCTGGATTCAGTGTACACATCCACAATACCTAACACTAGCGGAATAGCAAGGGGTCTGTTGAGGCAACAAAAGGAAGTCTCCGAGCCTTTTCTTGGATTCTGAGTAATCCTGGCCTTCCCAATGGAAATGCTCCCTCATGGTATGTAAGGTCTCCCCAAAGGAGTAGTCCTCAGGTGGAGAGGCTGATGGAATAGATTCCTCAGAATCTGAATCCTCATAAGGGTGTAAGGAATATCCTAGGTCTGAGGATGAATCTGAAGAAATGGACACCTGGTCAGAAGATTCATAATCTGCATCCTGTCTGGGCCTTTTATCAGGAGGGGGATGCGACCCCCTGATCAGGGTGATTAGGTCTTCGGCCATTTTGAGCATTTGTTTCTTAGGCATGGAAGCCTGTCCTGGAGAATGCTGTACTACCATGAATGTTTGTTTTTAGTGAGGCCTTACACTTAGCCGAGGGTTTAATGGTTAACTGGGTAGGTGTGAATACACTCTCTGAAGCTGTGTATTGCTCAGCTACTTCGGTTCCCTCAGAAGGGTTAGCTTTGGTAGGCTGAAAGCATAGAGGATCCGAAGGCCCAGCCAGCTGCATGCGGGAGTCGGAGGTGGTCTGTGGATGCGGTCATCAGGGGCTGCATAGGCACCTCGCTGAAAACCGGAGAACCGGCGACTGGCCTGAAAGAGGCCTAGTCAGTTTTGGGCCTCGGATGCTTGTCCTTGTCTTTGCACTTTTTATGTAATCCGGTCATCAGAAGTTCCGACGGCATGGTGTAATTGAATTTTCTACCAAAATGTCGGGCAAAATCAAACAGACGTTTAATAGTGCGCTTGTTAAACCTAGCACAAAACAGACAACCAGTGACGTTGTGGTCTGGGCCTAGGCATGGAATACAATAGGAGTGGAAATCCTTATGAGGTATTTGCTTCCCACAAGAAATACAGTTATTAACTTTTACTGACATCGGTCTGAAGCAAGAAAAAATTTCCCCAACAGGGTACTTAACTTTGTAGAAGACTTCGGTTCTGGATTCGGAATGAAAATCTCAGGAGTCGGCCGACCGGCACTTGCTAACTGCTTCTGCTTCGGGCACCCCGCGGCAAGAAAGACTGAAGAATATGTCGGCTGTATCTTGTATACCCCTGTCGCACTGACGTCAGGGAGGAGGCGGCAGCAACCGATGCCAGAGCAAGACTTTGGAACTCAGGCCGACAGGGGAACCGCCTGACGACAGGATAACCCAAGTGTAATGACTGCAGCAGTATAACACGATGAACATAAAGTGGTTCAAGTCATTGTGCCTGGTCCAAGCACAGAATCTCTTCCATTTTTCTGCATAGGATTTCCTGGTGCTGGGCCTCCTGGCTTCCAAAATGACACCCATAACAGCTTGAGAGAGAGGTGTGTTCCGAGTGGCTATATTATCTGCCATGCAGCCAGATTTAAGGTTCTGAGTTGGCTGTGCCAGAGTGGATTGTTTTGTTGCGTCAGAAGATGAGGAATTTGAGGCAAAGTCTAGGCTGGGCCTTGAGACAAGCTCTTTAGGATTGGGTACCAGTGCTGGCGTGGCCAGTCTGGGGCAATCAGAAAATGTTTGGCTTCTCTTGTCTGACTTTTAGGAGCACCTTGGGAAGGAGAGGCAGTGGTGGAAAGGCATAAACTGTTAGGGTTTGCCAGCTGAATGATAGAGCATCCCACTTTGCATGCTTGTGAGTGATAAGTCCTTGTGCAGAATCTCTGTAGTTGGCAGTTGTGAAGGGAGGCAAAAAGATCTATGTCTGGGCATCCCCATTTCCTTGTTATCATGCTGAAGACCTGTGGATTTAGTTTCCACTCGTAAGAGTCCATAAGGTTTCTGCTTAGTTTGTCTGCCAGAGTATTTTTCTTTCCTGGCAGGAATTGTGCCTGCAGATGTACTTGATAGGTCAGTGCTGTGTTCCACAGAGTCATGGCTTGCCTGCAAAGGGGGTAGGAATGTGTACCCCCTTGCTTGTTTATGTACCACACAACTGTAGTATCGTCAGTCTTTAGTAATAGTTGTCCTGGAAGTAGTAGATCCTTGAAGGCTGTCAGGGCATTCTGTACAGCTAGCATCTCTTTTTGATGTGAAGATGCATTTGGTCCGTGGGCCATGTGCCATGAATACATTTTCCTGCCATGTGTGCCCCCCAGGCATAATCTGATGCATCTGTTAGTGTCTGCCTGACTGTGGGTAAAGTGAAAGGCTGTCCCTTGTTGTGGTGACAGGCCAGTGCCCACCATCGAAACTAGTGTTGCAGGCAAGGAATAAGGATTATTACCGTTTCCAAGATGTGGCAATGTTGAATCCGAACACTTTTTAGATACCATTGTAGCTTCCTCATATGCAGTCTTACATATGGAATTAGCAGGATGCATATGGAATTAGCAGGATGCCATGAAGCCCAAAGCCTGCAGAATTTTTCTTGTAGGTAGCTGGGTCTTTGTTGCCATCATTTGAAAGTAATGAGTTAGTTGCCTTTGCTTGTCTGGCATTAGATAAGCCATCTGGGCAGTTGTATTTAAGCTTGCACCCAGGAATATTACCTCTTGAGAGGGCACTAGTTTTGATTTATTTTCGTTTACCATGTACCCTAGGCAAATTAGTAATCTTTTTACAAACGCCAGATGCTGTAGTAGAATGTCCTTGCTCTCTGCTTGAATAAAGCAGTCATCCAAGTAGGGATATATTTGAATTCCTTTTTGTCTGCAAAATGCAATTACTGGTGCCAGGCATTTTGTGAAGACCCTGCAGTAGATAAGCCAAAGGGCAGTGCCGAGAATTGGTAATGCATTGAGCCAGCTATGAATCTGAGGTATCTTCTGCAAGATTGTCCGATTGGGACATGCAGGTATGCCTCTCTGAGGTCCAAAGTAACTAGCCAAGCCTTCTTGCCCAGCATAGGTAGAAGTTGCTGCAGTGTTGACATTTTGAATTTTGGAACATCCAGGAAAGTATTTAGAATTGACAGGTCCAGTATTGGTCTCCAGGCTTTGTCCTTTCTGGGTACCAAGAAAAGTAATCCTTGCCCCTGTTCTTGCTGTGGTACTTTTTGAATAGCTCTCATGTCCATTAGAGCAGAAATTTGTTTTTGTGCCTCTGCCCACTGGTTTTCTGGCAGGTCTGGCATACCTTTTGACCTTGGTAGGGTGTGAAAGTGGAACCTGTAACCCTGAGAAACAATATTCAGTACCCATTTGTCCTGGGTGATCATGTGCCAATTTTGTGAAAAAAGTGCTAGTTTTCCCCCCGAGGGTGCTGCCAAAAGGCAAGTGCTTGGCATTTGCAGAGGGAAGTCATTGGGACCGTTTCCTATAAGGCTGTGATTTGTCTTCTCCGCCTTTGGAGGCTGAAGCACCCCATTGTTTAGTATGAGCCTTGGGGCTGAGGTCTGCCTCTTGGGCATCTGTATCTGCCTCTTTGCGGCCTGACACTGGAAAGGACCAATTTATTGAAGGCCAGTTCCTGCTAAATCTAGGTGGCTGAACCTGTAAGAAATCCTTTACTGTCTGCATTGATTTTGCTTTATCCTCCATTTTCTTTAACACCTCTTCTGCCTTAACACCAAACAAAGTATCATGCTGTAATGGAGCATCCAATAATATAGCTTTAACATGATCAGGTAAAAGTACAGTTTTGTACCTACCATAAATGTAGATGTCCGATAGGTATGCATCTGCAGTCATAACATATGGGTTGTCCTGCCTCAGGCAGCCCTGCGGTCGGCCGGATTCGAAAGTCTGGGTCTGGCCTCGGCTGATGTCACACTTTCCCCGACGTCAGAGCGTCTGGGGTATAAAAGCATCAGCCGACGCCATCTTCCTCAGTTTTTCTTGCCCCAGATGCCAGGTGCCCTCTATGAAGGCTAAATTTGGATAAAATGCCAAAAAATTGCAAACATAATGCAAAAAATATATATATATATATATATATATATATATATATATATATATATATATATATATATACATATATATATATACACAAACAAATACACCATAACAAATTCCCCCAGCTAGCTAATGCAGGGGTAAGTACCCTAGGAATACCAGAGGGGAAGGAGGGAGGGTAAACCTGACTGCAGATGCATACCTATCAGACATCTACATTTATGGTAGGTACAAAACTGTACTATATCCTTCAAGGATGCATCTGCAGTCATAACATATGGGTAGAATACCATAGCCAATCTGGGGGTGGAGGTACTAAGAAAATGATGGTGTAGTTAAGAGACCCTGCAGGACTGCTGTAGCAAAACCTGCTCTGGATCTGGAGTATAAGGGTAAATTGTAATGCTTGGCAAAAGTATGCACGGAGCTCCTTGTAGCAGCTTCTAAAATGTCTTTGGTAGCCACCCCTCTTAGGAAGGCTGTAGTGGTGGCTGTGGCTCTCGTGGAATGAGGCCTAATATTCGCAGGAACAGTCTTTCCATGAAAGGAGTAGCAAAAGTGAATGCAATTTCCTATCCATTTTGAGATTGTCTGTTTGAAAATTGCTTTTCCTTGTGTCCCAGCAGCATATGCTACAAACAGTTGGTCAGTCTTTCTGTAACTTTTAGTTCTGTCCAAATAGTAGCGTAATTGTCTGTGGATATCCAGAGTGTGTAGAAGTTTCTCCCCTTTATTTTGTGGATTTGGGAAGAATGTAGGTAAATGAATTGCTTGGTTCAAGGATACACTAGATACCACCTTTGGCATAAAAGTTGGGTTGGTTCTTAATGAAACTCTGTCCTGATGAAAAATAAGAAGTGGCTGGACTGCCATTAAAGCTTTTAACTCAGATATTCTTCTTGCTGAAGTTATGGCCAGCAGGAATGCAGTTTTCCAGGATAGAAACTGTGGATCTGCCGATGCTGCTGGTTCCAATGGAGGAAGTGTTAGTTTTTCCAGCACAAAGTTAAGGTCCCAAGTTGGCAAAGGTGGTCTCCTTGGAGGATTGATGTTTTTGATTCCTCTGAGAAATTGTCTTAAGAGAGGATGCGAGAAGACAGGAGGATTTACATTGTATTCTGCTGAAATTGCTGAGGCATGTATTTTAATGGAAGAATAAGACAGACCATTGTGGAACAATTCTGCTAAATATTCCAGTATATGTGACATGTTCATCACCGTCACATCAAGGCCTTTTGTTGTGTTCCAAATGAGAAATCTTTTCCATTTTGCTGAGTATGCCTTCCTTGTGGAAGGGCGGCGAGCTTCCATAATAATGTCCTTTACCCTCTGGGATAAGCTGTCCTGGGAAGGAGTCATGGTATCCTCCAGGCAGTTAGCTGCAAGGTCTTTAGGTTGGGATGCAGGATCTTGTAATTGTTCTGCGTCAGAAGAGGAGGCCATAATGGGAGAGGCCACGGTTTCGTCTGTGATAAGCTCTTCAACAGTGGGTACCAATGCTGCCTTGGCCAGTCTGGAGCTATCAGAATCACTTTTGGCTGTTCTGCCCTGATCTTCAGTAAAACCTTGGACAGTAATGGGATTGGTGGGAAAGCACAGACTTTTCGGGCTTTCCAGCTGAAAGACAGAGTCCACCTTCCATGCTTGTGGATGGTATGTCCTTGTGCAAAAAATTTTCAGTTGATTGTGGGGTGAGGCGAACAGATCTATCTCGGGCCTTCCCCATGTCTGTGTTATGAGTGAGAAGATGTCTGGGTGCAGCATCCATTCGTGTGCATCCATGGTAGTCCTGCTTAGGCTGTCTGCCAGAGTATTGTCTTTTCCTGGCACGAACTGGGCCTGTAGTTGTATATTGAGCTTCAAACAAAGATCCCATAGATTCATGGCCAGTCTGCATAGAGGGTAGGAGTGCGTGCCCCCTTGCTTGTTTATGTACCACATAACTGTGGTGTTGTCTGTCCTTATTAGCAGGTGGCCTTGTTGAAGGAAAGGCTTGAAAGCCTCGATTGCATGCATCACTGCCAGCATTTCCTTTTGGTTTATGTGCATTTGCAGCTGACCTTGACACCATAGCCCTTGGATACATTTGCCCTCCATGTGTGCTCCCCAACCTCGGTCTGAAGCGTCCGTGGTGATGGTTTGATTTGTTCTTGGTTTGAAGAAAGGCAACCCTCTGTTGGTCTGGCAGGCTAGGGCCCACCACAGGAATTCCTTTTGAAGGCAAGGTATGATTGGAATCAGAGTTTCTAAGCTGTGACTGTGCTGAGTCCATACACTCCTTAGGTACCATTGCAATCTTCTCATATGTAGCCTGGCTTGTGGAATTAGTATTATGCAGGATGCCATGAAACCCAGGGCCTGCAGGATTTTCCTTGCAGTTAGCCGAGTTTGTCTTGTCAGATTCTTGAAGTAACCTGGTAGTTGTTTCTGTTTTTCCTCTGTGAGAAATGCCATTTGGGTGGTTGTATCCAGATCTGCACCCAAAAATGTTATCCTTTGGGAAATGCCATTTGGGTGGTTGTATCCAGATCTGCACCCAAAAAGGTTATCCTTTGGGATGGCACAAGTCTTGATTTTTGGATGTTGACTGTGTATCCCAAGGCCTGTAGTAGCTGGATGGCATAGTCCAAGTCCTTTAACAATTTTGTCTTGCTGTCCGCTTGTATCAGGCAGTCGTCCAGATATGGGTAGATTTGAATCCCCTGAAGTCTGCAGTGTGCAATTACTGATGCCAGGCATTTCGTGAATACTCTGGGCGCAGTAGATAAGCCAAAGGGCAATGCTGAGAATTGATAATGCTCTGATCCTGCAAGAAATCTGAGGTGTCTTCTGCAACTTTGTCGAATGGGGACATGCAGGTATGCCTCCTTGAGATCTAGAGTCACCAGCCAAGACTCCTTGCCCAGCATGGGAAGAAGCTGCTGTAGGGCCAGCATCTTGAATTTCGGCACAATGAGGTAAGTGTTCAGTGCGGACAGATCGAGAATAAGCCTCCATTGATTTTCTTTTCTTGGAACAAGGAATAGCCTTGAATAAAAACCTTGGCCTTGTTCTGAGAGAGGAACCTTCTCTATGGCTTTCATTTGTAGTAATTTGGTGATCTGCTTCAAAGCCTCCGCCCTCTGATTTGGTGGCAGGTCTGGCATTCCTCTTCTTTTTGGCAATGTGTGGAAATGGAACCTGTATCCTTTGTCTATTATTTGCAATGTCCATGAGTCCCTTGTAATGTAATGCCAATTTTCTCAAAATAAAGAAAGCTTTCCGCCCAATGGTGCTTCCCTGGTTGGCGGAGTCAAAAATAAGTCATTGTGTTTGTCCTGGTGTAGCAGTTGTTGTTGCTGTTCTTGCACTACCTCTCTGGTTGGGTGGCTGCCACTGACTGCCTCTGTAGTGGCCTCTAGCTTGCCCCCTACCTCTGGTACATCTGTTCCTGCCTCTCTGTAATCTGCCTGAGTCTGGAAAGGACCAATTCTTTAGTAGGCCAATTTCTACTGAATCTCGGTGGTTGTACCTGCAGAAAATCCTTGACTGTTTGCACAGATTTTGCCTTTTCTTCAAACTTCTTTAAGACCTCCTGGGCCGTGGAACCAAATAATTTTTGTTTTTCCATCGGGGCATCCAGGAGCTTAGCTTTAACATGGTCCGGTAGAGATTGTTCCTTCAACCAGGCATGCCTTCGTATAACTGCCCCTGTCATTGCTGACCTACATGAAGCTTCCAGTGCATCATAGCCACATTGCAGAAAATGGTTGCTAACCTGCTGTGAGTTATGTACCAGATCCTGCAGAGATTTACGGTCAAGGGGCTCAGAGGAGGAAAGTTTCTTATACAATTCATCTAACAAATACTCTTGGTACTGAATCATATGGAATTGACAATTTAATGCCCTCATAGAAAGAGTTGCAGAAGTATAAACTTTCTTTCCCCATCGCTCTAAAGCTCTAGATTCCCTTTCAGAAGGTAAAGGATTTTTAGCAGTGGCAGCTGCAACCCCTTTAGGGCCCTGTGAAATGGTTTCTGGATCTGCAGTGTGGGCCTTGTACAGGTGAAAATGAGAATCCGGGACCCTGTAGTACCTATCAGGTTTGGCAGGAGCCGGAGGGAGAGTATCAGGGGCAGTACTAGCATCAGAGTACACATCAACAACATTCAAAACAGGAGGTATAGCCAAAGGCCTATGCTGAGGCAAATGGAAAAAGGTCCTTAATCTTTTTCCGGAATCAGAAAATTCCTGGCCCTGCCACTGGAAATGTTCTCTCATAGAATGCAGTGTCTCACCAAAAGAAAACTCTTCAGGAGGGGAGGCCGAAGGAATGGATTCTTCAGCATCAGAATCCACGTAGGCCGAATAAGCCTCCTGCTGGTGCTCTGACAACACGGAATCATCCGTAGACTCATCTGAAGAGTGGGGGTCAGAGGGCTCAACCCTGGGCCTTTTGTCTGGAGGTGGAAGAGAGCCCCTGTCCGGGTGAGGTTGAGAACCTCTAATTAAGGAGATAAGGTCCTCTGCTAGGCTGAGGATTTGAGTGCTGGTAGAGGGCCTCAGAGGTAGACCTGGGAGGCAAAGCTTTGGCTAGTTTGGCAGCTTTAGCCCTAGAGAAGGCCTTAATGGACATGGATGAAGGGGGTCTGGCTGCACCACGTGCAGGGATGGACTTGTCTAAAGGAATGGTGTCAGACATGTCCTGGACACCGGTTTCCGTAGGTAGTTCAATAACCGACTCTGCCGGAGCCTCCGAAGCCGAGGTAGTCGGTTGTAAGGTTTCGGCAACATGAAGCACCGAGGACTCTGTTTCAGCCGAAACAGAGACACTTGCGGTAGGCCTGACCGAGGTTTCAGCCAAAACCGCGGACCGCGAGGGTCGGTCCTTGTCCTTCCGTTTAACTACATGTGAAGTCGGAGTCTCCGACGGCATTATATATGCAAAGTTAGCCCCAAAACATTCCTCTGCAAACTCCAACCGACGCCTAAGCGTTCGTCGGCTGAAGGAAGCACATGCAGAGCAGGCTGAGACGTCGTGGTCTGGGCCTAAGCAAGGGAGACAGTAAGAGTGGAAATCCTTATGAGGTATTTGTTTCCCACAAGTTAAACAATTATTTACTTTATCTGACATCGGCTGAGGCAAGAAAGAGTCCCCAACGGGGTACTTAGCTTTTTCGAAGTCTTCGGTAGCTGAATCAAAGGAGCTGGCCGACCGGCACTTGCGAACTGCTTCTGCTTCGGGCACCGCGCAGCAAGAAAGACTGACGAAGATGGCGTCGGCTGATGCTTTTATACCCCAGATGCTCTGACGTCGGGGAAAGTGCGACATCAGCCGAGGCCAGACCCAGACTTTGGAATCCGGCCGACCGCAGGGCTGCCTGAGGCAGGACAACCCATATGTTATGACTGCAGATGCATCCTTGAAGGACATCTTTGTGCTTTTAACCAAGCATGCCTTTGAATGACAGATCCTGCAACTGCGGCTCTGCAAGAAGCCTCTAAAGAATCTAAACCACATTGCAAAGTATGCTTTCCCACTTGCTCAGCTGCATGCAATAAATCCTGCATTTCCTTATTGTCAGGACATTCTGAGCTTGTAAGCATTTTCTGTTTTAGCAAAGACGTTAGGTATTGTTGATTTTTAAGAATGTGAAACTGGAGGTTTAAAGCCCTTACAGCCAAAGTAGCAGAAGTGTAAACTTTTTACCTCCATCTATTCAGTGCTTTAGAATCCCTATCAGAGGGAACAGGGTTTTTTGCAGTGGAAGCCTTGACCCCTTTGGGACCCTGAGAAATTGCTT
Source organism: Protopterus annectens (assembly GCF_019279795.1). Taxonomy (NCBI): domain Eukaryota; kingdom Metazoa; phylum Chordata; order Ceratodontiformes; family Protopteridae; genus Protopterus; species Protopterus annectens. Next base: position 456,888,733 of record NC_056739.1, read on the forward strand.
CTGGTCAGCAGCAGGGTTTTTATAAAGAAATTCATGAGAGTCTGGGACCCTGTAGTACCTATCTGGCTTGACTGGTGCAGGGGGTAAAGAATCAGGAGACAAATTGGATTCAGAATAAACATCAACAATATCTAGCACAGGGGGAATAGCAAGGGGTCTGTGATGAAGCAGTAAAAAAGTCTCTGAACCTTTTCTTGGATTCAGAATAATCCAGGCTCTCCCAATGGAAATGTTCCCTCATGGTGTGCAAGGTTTCCCCAAGAGAGTAATCCCCAGGACGAGAGGCTGATGGGATAGATTCTTCAGCATCAGAGTCCTCATAGGGAGGAAGAGAAAGTACAGTTTTGTACCTACCATAAATGTAGATGTTCGAGTGCTAATACAGCTGCAGTCATAACAGATGGGTGGTTCTGCCGTCAGGCGGGTCCTCGGTCGGCCGAATTCCAAAGTCTAGGTCCGGCGTCGGCTGTCATTGCTTCTTCCTTGACGTCAGTGCGACAGGGGTATAAAGGAACCAGCCGACGCCATCTTCTTCAGTTTTTCTTGTCCCAGATGTCAAGTGCCCCCAGAAGGAAGGTAATACATAAATTTATGTAGTAATGCAATGCAATATAATCAAAATACAGTAGTTGCAAGCAAATACACCATAAAAGAATACCCCAATCAGGTTGTAAGAGGAGGTGTTAGCCAATAGGCCCTGTCCCAAGAGGGGAAGGAGGGAGGGAAACCTGGACTGCAGCTGTATTAGCACTCGAACATCTACATTTATGGTAGGTACAAAACTGTACTATGTTCATCGCACATACAGCTGCAGTCATAACAGATGGGTAAAATCCCAAAGCTAAAAAAGGGGTGGAAGGCACTAGGTGGAACTAGGAGGAGCCAGGATGCCCTGCAAGACTGCAGTGGCAAAGCCTGCTCTAGTTTTGGAGTATAATGGTAGGTGGTAGTGCTTGGAGAAGGTATGCACAGAACTCCAAGTGGCTGCTTCCAAAATATCTTTGGTAGGCACTCCTCTGAGGAAAGCTGCAGAGGTAGTTGTGACCCTTGTGGACTGAGATCTGATGCCTGCAGGTTCAGTTTTACCATGAAAAGAGTAGCAAAAGCGTATGCAGTGGGCTAGCCATTTTGAGATTGTCTGTTTGGAAATTGGCTTCCCTTGAGCTCCTATAGCATAGGATACAAAGAGTTGTTCTGATTTTCTGAAAGGCTTTGTTCTGTCCAAATAATAGCGCAGCTGTCTGTGGATGTCCAATGAATGTAGTAGTCTCTCCCCTTTGTTTTGAGGATTAGGGTAAAATGTAGGTAAGTGGATAGCCTGATTCAAAGCTACCCTGGAAACCACCTTTGGCATAAAGGACGGGTTGGTTCGTAAGGAAACTCTGTCCTGATGGAAAATGATGAAAGGCTGCACAGCCATGAAGGCTTGTAATTCCGATACCCTGCGAGCTGAGGTGATAGCCAGGAGGAAGGCTGTTTTCCAGGACAAATATTGCAAATCTGTTGATGCAGCTGGCTCAAAAGGAGGCAAGGTCAGCTTTTCTAGAATGAAATTGAGGTCCCAAGCAGGTATTGGTTGTTTCCTTGGGGGTTTTATATTCTTAGCCCCTCTGAGGAACTGTCTTAAAAGGGGGTGAGAGAATATAGGTGGATCAGTGTTGTATTCTGCAGAAATGGCTGAGGCATGGATTTTGATGGAGGAGAATGAAAGTCCACTGCTTAGCAGCTCAGCTAGATACTGTAGTATTTGAGGTAAATTCAGTTTTCCAGGATTCTGGCCCTTTTTCTCATTCCAGGCACAAAACCGTTTCCATTTTGCGGAGTAAGCTTTTCTAGTAGACGGCCTTCTGGCTTCCAAAATGACTTCCTGTACTTCCTTGGAGAGTAGGGTTTGTTGTGAAGTTAGGGAATCTTCCATGCGGCCAGATTGAGTATTTTCAGCTGACTGTGAAGAGTTTTGAAGCTGTGCTGAGTCAGAAGAGGCATTAGATGTAGGGTCCATGGTGGGGAATGCGCCAGGCTCCTCAGGAGTGGGTATCAGTGCTGTCTTGGCCAGTCAGGAGCAATGAGAATCATCTTTGGTCTGTCTGCTCTGGCTTTTAATAGAACTTTGGGCAGCAGAGGAAGAGGTGGAAAGGCATAAACAGTCATTGTTGTCCAACTGAAAGAGAGCATCCACTCTCCAGGCCTGTGGATGAAAAGTCCTTGAGCAGAATTTTGTCAATTGGCGATTTTTGTGGGAGGCAGAGAGATCTATGTCTGGCCTTCCCCATGCTTGAATTATCTCTGTAAAAACTTGAGGATGCAACTTCCATTTGTGTGGATCCGTCATATTTCTGCTTAGGTTGTCTGCCAGCGTGTTTTCTTTGCCTGGCAAGTACTGTGCTTGAAGTTCGATTTGTAATTCCAGAGCCATGTTCCAAAGTGACATGGCCAGCCTGCATAGGGGATATGAATGGGTTCCTCCCGGTTTGTTTATGTACCACATTACTGTGGTGTTGTCCGTCCTTATCAATAGTTGACCTGGATGTAGAAGGTCTTTGAAAGCTATAATAGCATTTATCACTGCTAGCATTTCCTTTCGAATGATGTGAAGGTGCTTTTCTTTTTAGGACCATTTGCCCTGAATGCACCAATCTGTCATGTGCGCCCCTCAGGCGTAGTCCGAGGCGTCTGTTGTGATGACTTGATTTGCTTGAGGCTTGCAGAATGGGAGACCTGTGTTTGTGCGGCATGCTTGAGCCCACCACAGAAATTCCTTTTGAAGGCATGGAATTAGTGGTATTATTGTTTCCAAACTGTGGCTGTGTTGAGACCATAGGTTTTTCAGGTACCACTGAAGTTTCCTCATATGCAGCTTTGCACATGGGATTAGTAGTATGCAAGATGCCATGAATTCCAGAGCCTGCAGGATTTTCCTTGCAGTCAGCCTGTTGAAATTTGCTAGTTTTCTGAAGTATTGAGTTAGCTGCCCCTGTTTCTCTGGCGTGAGGTAGGCCATCTGGGTGTTTGTGTCCAAATTGGCACCCAGGAAAATTATTTTCTGAGAGGGTATTAGCCTTGATTTCTTTTTGTTGACTGTGTATCCCAGAGAATTCAACATTATTACAAAAGCCAGATGTTTCAGAAGTATGTGCTTGCTGTCCGCTTGGATCAGGCAATCGTCCAAGTATGGGTATATTTGTATCCCTTGAAGTCTGCAGTAGGGAATTATTGATGCCAGGCATTTCGTGAATACTCTGGGCGCAGTAGATAAGCCAAAGGGCAATGCAGAGAATTGATAATGGGTTGAACCTGCAAGAAATCTGAGGTATCTTCTGCAATTCTGTCTGATTGGGACATGCAGGTATGCCTCCTTGAGGTCCAATGTTACCAGCCAAGACTCCTTGCCCAGCATGGGAAGAAGCTGCTGTAATGTGAGCATCTTGAATTTTGGTATGAGTAAGAATGTGTTTAGGATGGATAGGTCCAGGTCTCCAATCTTTTCCCTTCCTTGGCACCAGGAATAGTCTGGAATAAAAACCTTGACCTTGTTCTTGAGTAGGTACCTCTTGAATAGCTTTCATGTCCATGAGATCTGAAATTTGTCTTTGTGCCTCTGCCCTTTGATTGTGTAGCAGGTTTGGCATGCCTCTCATTTTTGGAAGGGTGTGAAAATGAGATCTGTAGCCTCTGTTTATAATGTCCAGGATCCATTTGTCTTTTGTGACAATATGCCAATTTTTCAAAAATAATGCCAGTTTTCCGCCTAAGGGTGCTGCCATTTGAGCCTTGCTTGGCATGCAAAGGGGAAAGTCATTGGGTTTGCTTTCTGAATGGCTGTGAACTATCCTCACCACCTCTTTGTGTAGGAGCGTGCCATTGTCTGCCTCTAAACGGTCCTTGAGATTGCCCTCTGCCCCTCGGGTGCCTGTATCTACCTCTTTGGGGTCTGTCCTTGGCTGGAAAGGACCAATTTTTGGAAGGCCAATTTCTACTGAAACGTGGAGGTTGTACCTGTAGAAAATCTTTCACTGTTTGCATTGATTTAGCCTTTTCCTCCATTTTCTTTAATACCTCCTCAGCTTTTAACACCAAATAATACATCCTTTTGTAGAGGGGCATCTAGTAATTTAGCTTTGACATGATCTGGTAAGGTTTGCTCCTTGAGCCAGGCATGTCTACGTATGACTGATCCTGTAACAGCAGCTCTATATGAAGCCTCTAGGGCATCAAAACCACATTGCAAGGTATGTTTACCCACATGTTCTGCACTATGCATCAAATCCTGCAACTCCTTCAAGTCTGGTTGTTCAGGTTGTGACATTTTGCTTCTCAACTGTGATAACAGAAACTGTTGGTACTTTAACATATGGAACTGGCAGTTTAATGCCCTCATGGTTAAGGTGGCCGAGGTGTATACCTTTTTTCCTCACCTTTCTAAAGATCTGGAATCTCTCTCGGAAGGTAATGGATTTTTAGCAGTGGAGGCCTTAATCCCTTTAGGGCCCTGTGATATAGTTTTTGGGTCAGCCGCATGGCTTTTGTATAAAAATTGGTGTGAATCAGGAACCCGGTAGTACCTGTCAGGCTTGGCTGGGGCTGGAGGTAAAGAGTCTGGGTTAAGGCAGGCCTCCGAATACACATCATCTAGTATGTCTAAGACAGGAGGTATAGCCAGAGGCCTGTGCTGAGGTAGCAAGAGAAAATCCTTAAGCCTTTTCTTGGAGTCTGAGTACTCTTGGCCTTCCCAGTGGAAGTGTTCCCTCAAGGTATGCAAGGTTTCCCCAAATGAGTAATCCTCTTGGGGGGAGACAGAGGGAATGGACTCCTCTGCATCAGAATCTTCAAAAGGGGAGTAAGAATGCTCCTGTTCATCAGAGTGCACTGAAATAATGGATGCCTGGTCTGAGAAGGGGGATTCTTCCTCCACTCTGGGCCTTTTGTCGTGGGGGGGGGGGTTGAGAACCCCTGATAAGAGTAATTAAATCCTCAGCCATTTTAAGCATCTGTTTTTTAGGCATGGGACCTGGAAGAAGGGCCCTGTGTAGCTGGTCTCTTAGAATGCATGGCTGCTTTAGACTTCGTGAAAGCCTTGATGGAAAAAGAAGATGAAGGTCTGAAGACACCTTGAGAGGAGGCAGACCTGTCTACATTTTGAATTTCACCACCAAGAGTGGCTTCGGTATCTGTAGTCGGGGTGTGGGCCGAGGAGCCTGCGAACTCGGGCACAGTAGACACCGCCAATGAAGTGTCGTCAGTAGGCAGGGGCTGCTAAGGCGCCTCGCTGAGAACGGAACCACCTGTAGTCGGCTTTGGCGTGGTGTCGGTAGAGGCCGCGGACCTCGTGTGTCGGTCCTTATCTTTGCGTTTTTTAGACAAAACTGGAGTTGGAGTATCCGACTACATAATGTAGTTAATTTTTTTGCCAAAATAGTGCTGGGCGAACTCCGCCCAACGCTTAATGGTGCATTTGTTGAAAGTAGCACAAAAACGACAGACTGAGACGTCGTGGTCCGGGCCTAAGCAAGGAATGCAGAGGGAATGAAAATCCTTATGCAGTATTTGCTTCCCACATGAAATACAATTATTAACTTTGTCTGACATCGGTCTGAGGCAAGAAAAGTTTCCCCAACGGGGTACTTAGCTTTCAAGAAGACTTCGGTTGCAAAATTTTCGTAATTTCAGGAGCTGGCTGACCGGCACTTGCAAACTCCTTCTGCTTCAGGCACCGCGCGGCAAGAAAGACTGAAGAAGATGGCGTCAGCTGGTTCCTTTATACCCCTGTCGCACTGACATCAGGGAAGAAGCGACGACAACCGACACCGGACCTAGACTTTGGAATTCGGCCGACCGAGGACCCGCCTGATGGCAGAAGAACCCATCTGTTATGACTGCAGCTGTATGCACGATGAACATTATCCCTGTTCTGAAGAGGAATCAGAGTAAACTGAAACCTGGTCAGAGGAGTCAGTCAGTGTTTTGCCTAGGCCTTTTATCAGGAGGGGGATGGGTACCCCTGATCAAAGTAATTAGGTCCTCTGCCATTTTAAGCATCTGTTTCTTTGGCATGGATGACTGTCCAGGAGAATGCTGTACTTGTTTGTCTTTAATGGTGTTTTAGACTTTGCCTTGGCTGCTGAAGTGGAGTTGATAGTAAGCTGTGAAGGTCTGAAAGTACTCTGGGTGCAGTAGACAAGCCAAAGGGCAATGCTGAGAATTGATAATGCTCTGAACCTGCAAGAAATCTGAGGTGTCTTCTGCAACTTTGTCTGATAGGGACATGCAGGTATGCCTCCTTGAGGTCCAGAGTTACCAGCCAAGACCCCTTGCCCAGCATGGGAAGGAGTTGCTGTAGAGTCAGCATTTTGAATTTTGGCACAATGAGATAAGTATTCAGTGCGGACAAGTCGAGAATAGGCCTCCATTGCTTTTCTTTTCTTGGAACAAGGAATACTCTGGAATAAAATCCTTGGCCTTGTTCTGAGAGAGGAACCTTTTCTATAGCTTTCATTTGCATTAAGTTGGATATTTGTTTCAAAGCCTCTGCCCTTTGATTTGGTGGCAGATCTGGCATGCCTTTTCTTTTTGGTAATGTGTGGAAATGGAACCTGTATCCTTTGTCTATTATTTGTAGTGTCCATTTGTCCCTTGTAATACTGTGCCAATTTTCTGAGAATAAGGAAAGCTTTCCGCCCAAAGGTGCTTCCAATTGAGCCCTGGTTGGCGGTGTCAAAGTAGTCATTGAGTCTGTCCTTGTGCAGCAGTTGTAGGTCCCGCACTACCTCTCTGGTTGGGAGGCTGCCATTGATGTCCTCTGTAGGAGCCTCTAGCTTGCCCTCTACCTCTGGCACACCTGTTCTTGCCTCTCTGAAATCTCTCTGTCTGGAAAGGGCCAATTCTTGGAAGGCCAATTTCTGCTGAATCTTGGTGGTTGGACTTGCAGAAAATCTTTGACTGTTTGTACAGATTTTGCCTTTTCTTCAAATTTCTTTAAGACCTCCTGAGCAGTGGAGCCAAATAACTTTTGCTTTTCCAGTGGAGCATCCAGAAGCTTTGCTTTAACATGGTCTGGCAGAGATTGTTCCTTCAGCCAAGCATGCCTACGTATGACTGCACCTGTCACAGCTGACCTACATGAAGCTTCCAATGCATCATAACCACACTGCAAGAAATGGTTGCTAAACTGTTGAGAGTTATGTACCAGATCCTGAAGTGATTTGCGATCTAGGGGTTCAGGTGAAGACCGTTTTTTATGCAATTCATCTAACAAATACTCTTGGTACTGTATCATATGAAATTGACAATTTAAAGTCCTCATAGAAAGGGTAGCAGAAGTATACACTTTTTTACCCCATCTCTCTAAAGCCCTGGACTCCCTTTCAGAGGGGAGTGGATTTTTTTGTAGTGGCAGCTGCAACCCCTTTAGGGCCCTGGGAAATAGTTTCTGGATCAGCAGAGTGGGCCTTGTAAAGGAAAAGATATGATTCCAGGACCCTGTAGTACCTATCGGGTTTGGCAGGAGCCGGAGGGAGAGTGTCAGGGGTTGTGCTAGACTCAGAGTACACATCATCAATGACATTCAAAACAGGGGGAATAGCCAAAGGTCTATGCTGAGGCAAATGCAAGTAGGTCCTTAATCTCTTCCTGGAATCAGAGAATTCCTGGCCCTGCCATTGGAAATGCTCTCTCATAGTGTGTAGAGTTTTCCCCAAAGGACAGCTCTTCAAGAGGGGAGGCCGAGGGGATAGATTCCTCTGCATCAGAATCCTCGTAGGCCGAAAAAGCCTCCTCCTGGTAGTCCGAGAGAGTAGAGCCATCAGAGGCCTCATCTGAGGAGTGGGGATCAGAGGGCTCAACCCTGGGCCTTTTTTCTGTAGGAGGTTGAGAGCCCCTGTCCGGATGAGGCTGTGAGCCCCTAATTAATGAAGTAAGGTCCTCTGCTAGACTAAGGATCTGAGAACCTGTAGTGGGTCCCTGAGGGATAACCCTGGGAGGCAAAGATTTTGAGTGTTTAGCAGCTTTAGCCCTAGAGAAAGCCTTTATGGACATGGATGCAGGAGGCCTGGCTGCACCACGTGCTGGTGTAGTTTTGTCTAGAGGAATTCTAATGGAGATTCAATAACCGATACAGTAGGGGCCTCCGGGGCCAAGGTTGTCGGTTGTACGGTTTCGGTGGTCGGAAGTACCAAGGACTCTGTTTAAGCCGAGACCGAGACTCGCGGTAGGCCTGGCCGTGGTTTCAGCCGAAACCGCAGCCCGCGTGTGTCGGTCCTTGTCCTTCCGTTTCTTCGTTAAATGTGAAGTCAGAGTCTCCGACGGTAAGCAAAACTTGCCCCAAAAAATTCCTCTGCAAACTCCGCCAGACGTCTAAGAGTGCATCGGTTGAAGGAAGTACAGGCTGAACAGGCCGAGACGTCGTGGTCTGGGCCTAGGCAGGGGAGGCAGTAAGAGTGGAAATCCTTGAGGTATTTGTTTCCCACAAGTTAAGCAATTATTAATTTTATCTGACATCGGCTGAGGCAAGAAAGAGTCCCCAACGGGGTACTTAGCTTTTGAAGTCTTCGGTTTAGCTGAATTACAGGAGCTGGCCGACCGGCACTTGCGAACTGCTTCTGCTTCGGGCACCGCGCGGCAAGAAAGACTGACGAAGATGGCGTCGGCTGATGCTTTTATACCCCAGATGCTCTGACGTCGGGGAAAGGGCGACATCAGCCGACGCCGGACCCAGACTTTGGAATCCGGCCGACCGAAGGGCTGCCTGAGGCAAGACAACCCACATGCGACGACTGCAGATGCATCCTTGAAGGACATCATCCTCAGAAGCCGATGCCTGCTCAGCGGCTCCGAGCCCATCTGAGGGAATAGTTTCCGTAGGCCCAATACCTTGAGTTTCCAGAGGCCTAGTTGTCTCCACGTGGGAGTCGAGGCAGCCTGTGGCAGCGGGTGTCAGGGGCTGTGAAAGCTCCTCACTGAGAACCTGCGACTGGCCTAGAAGAGGCTTCGGCAGTTTTGGACCTCGGATGCCTGTCCTTTTCTTTGTCTTTGCATTTTTTATGAATTCCGGTCATCGGTTGTTCCGACGGCATTATGTAGTTAAACCTTCAGCCAAAGTAATGTAAAGCAAAATCAGACGCTTAATAGTGCGTTGGTTGAATCTAGCACAAAACTGACAACTAGCAATGTCGTGGTCAGGGCCTAGGCAAGGAATACAGTAAGAGTGAAAATCCTTGAGGTATTTGCTTTCCACAAGAAATACAATTATTAACTTTTACTGACATTGGTCTGGAGCAAGAAAAAGTTTCCCCAACGGGGTACTTAGCTTTATTGAAGACTTCGGTTCTGAAATTCAATTTCGAAAATCACAGGAACTTGCGAACTGCTTTTGCTTCGGGCACCGCGCGGCAAGAAAGACTGAAGAAAATGGCTTTGGCTGCATCTTGTATACCCCTGGTGCACTGACGTCAGGGAAGAGGCGACAGCAACTGACACCGGACCAGGACTTTGGAATTCAGGCTGACTGCGGGTAACCTGCCAGCAGGATAACCCAAGTGTAATGACTGCAACAGTGAAACACGATGAACATCTGGGGGGGGGGGGGTGCGATGCATGGATTCCTATCCTTGCCCAGACACCATTTTGAAAATCTCTCCCATTTAGCCAAGTATGACTTTCCTGTAGTAGGTTTCCTGGCCTCCCTCAGGCCTGAAAGCATGTCCTCTAAGTAGTGGTGCCTGAAAGGAATTAGAAGTTCATCACCCAGTGTCACTGACAACATCTTAAGTGTGGGTGGATGAGAGTCCCCTTTTGTTGCATCAGAAGGTCCACCTTGTGGGGTAACTTGTGGTGACTGCCCTTGGCTAGATTGAAAAGTAGGAGGAACCAGTGCTGCTTTGGCCCATAGGGGGTCACCAACAAGATTTTTGGTTATAGTCTCTCCTGATTTTCAGGACTTTCTGAATTAATGTGAAGGGAGGAAAGGCATACAGAAACCTTCCTTTCCATGAAATGCTGAATGCGTCTACTTTCCAAGCTAGTGGGGAGTAGGTCTTGGAGCAGAAGGTCTGCAGTTGTCTGTTCTGGTAGGAGGCAAACAAATCTACTTGGTGTGCCCCACCGGTGGACAATATCTAAAGAAACATTCCTGTCCAGCATCCTCTTGTAATTTGGACAAGATGCCTTGCTGAAGTCTGCTTGTTTGTTGCCCTGTGAGGGGATGTAGGTTACTTGCAGGGCCAAGTTGTGTTGTGAGGCTAGATCCAGGAGTAGCAAGGTTAGTCTGTAAAAGTGGTATGCTTTTGTCCCTCCCTGCTTGTTGAGGTACCAGATCTCAGAACTTGAAAGCCCAGCGGGAGGAGACATGGAGCCCTTATGAGGTTTTCATAGGCCCCCAGGGTAGGGTATAGGATACCAGGGGCCCAAGGGTATACTGGACTGAGTAAGGAGGTTGTTTTTGGAGGGTGGGAAGGAATACTGCAACATGGAAGAGAAGGACATCTATGGTAATAACATTTTACACAACTATTCTATGTCCTTCTCTTCCTATGTTGCAGTATTCTTGTTGTGGGAGTACCACAGCTTAGTTGGAAGGAAGGGTGGCGTACGAGTCGCCGGAGGGCAGGAAATTCCACACCTAGAATACTGCAACATAGAAATAGGACATCTCTTATTTCTACCTTATTTTTAAACTTTCATTTTATCCCACTCATTAACTTCTGAAGGGTTTGTCAGATTATGGAGTTTAAAGAAACTAACTTCCTATGGTCAAGATCATGTTTAATTTTCCAAAAACTCGAAACATTTGTATAGGGATCATGGTACAGTGGATATCAGGGAATTTACACTTTCCCCACTGTAGTGTGATTTTGGAGTCGGTATTACTTGAGGGGGCATGCGGGTGCAAGGGAAATGGAAAATGAAGCAAAATGGGTGAACTACATATTAAAATACAAGGGGGGGGGATTTAATACTGCAACATTGATTAGACATCTACCATTATTGTACTTTCTCACACAGCTGTACTTAGTAATATGGCGAAAAAGTCATACAAGAGTAAACTATTAGGAGACTCCTAAGATGCCTAGACAGATTAATCTAGCAAATCAGGCTCTAACCCTGGAAAACATCAATCTTTTTGGTAAAGGCATGGATAAAGAGTAAGTGGCTTTCTAAAATGGATTGAGAATACAGACCTTTAAAAATGCTCCAAAAAACAGCTCTACTGGAACTGGCTTTTAACTAGACCTGGAAGCAGTTATCCATGACATGAGAAGCAAAATGAAACATCACTAGAAATACATCTAGAGATTTAGATACTGGAACTAACCCTGTGCTGAAAGGGAAAATGTTGATCAGATTTTCTGATGTCCTTTGTTTTGCAAGATAAAACCAGAGTCTATGGACATCTAGAGTGCAGCAGTCTGTTTTCGGGAAATGAAACAATGAAGACGTTTATGGACTGACTGGAGGAGAGCTCAATGACCATGTTAGGAGTAAAGGTTTATAGTCCCCAAGGGTTACCCTGTTCTTGTGGAAGATTAGAGAAAGTGGGGATGCCTTAAGTGTTTATAGCGGAGACCCTCTTGGCTTAGTGACAGAAGCAGTCTTCCAAGCAGCAGACATTTATAACTGCACTAATCTTTACCATTCAAATTAGTTGTGTGTTTACTACCTTTAACTACAGATCTAGAGCATTTTAAGGCACATTTAGTCTAGACTGCTTTTTGGACTCTGCTTTGGGCCAAGATACTTTTCTGAATTTTTGTTTCCCTCCCTCCCTTTTTGCTTCTGTTATACTTTTTTATACTTTGAGGCTTTTGAGCTACCTGCCCCTACTGTACATCTGGCCTTGGAATCTCCACCCAATCTCAGTTTTATACATGGCCCTAGAAGTTCTTCGGATTCCTATCGCCTCTGCTTGTCTTACTAGTTACTGACACAAGAAATGGGGAAAGCCCTCCCCCCTTAGACAGACACTATACTTCGAAACTGCCTCAAAGTGTGTGTTCGTTCCTCACTGCTGGTTGCTTTTAGCTAGACAGACTACATTTTCACTCGTCATTAACTAGTGTTTTCACATTCCAACTCATACAGCTATTTCAGTAGCAGGAGTAAAGCAATCAGAGTTGGGAAACACAGAGGCTTAAAGTGAGATTGTTTCATGTTGGGTGATGTTGGGTGTGAATCGGCACCGAAGAGCTACTTTTGCTGTGTTTTTACATCAAGAAGCCCCAAGGTCATTCATCTTTCACAAGCAGGTGTTCACTTGGTTGCAGAGTTGGGAGGCAGTCCAGAGAGCTCAAAGTGTAGTTGTTTATTGGCTAGAGGGCACGGGAGTTTTCAGCTTTTTTTTTTTTGTCTGCTATAAATTAGGCACATTTTCACGGTGTTGTTTACCGCTCAGGGGCGGTTTAGCAGCACCATGTTATATTAATAAACCCATAAAGCTAGAATTTACGATTTTAACCAGTAATACAAGTGCTAAGTAAAGTGCAGTTACTCACAGCATCAAACACTAAGATCACAGCGCTAATGTTTGAAGCCTAAACAAGAAACTCCATACTCTACAAGCTCTCCTCACTCTGGTGGATGCAGATATCTGTGCTGCTGAGACTCTAAAGTCACAGTAAGTAATACAGACGTGGAAGGCTACAGTGCCTTCCAGACTAAGAACAGCAGTAGCACAGAAGGGAGCTAATGGTGGAGGTGTTTCATTCTCCAGTAGCAAACAGGAAAGAACAGTTGTGTAAAATCTTACCATAACCACAGATGTCCTCTTCCAAGTTGCAGTATTCTAGGTGTGGGATTTCCTGTCATCGGGCGACTCGCACATCAGCTCCTATACAAAAGTTTCAGCTTGGCTACTGTAGCGTGCTTGGGACGTCAGACATAAGGCCATAAACCAGGGGCCTTAAATGTGACGTCTGCATGCACAATCCGCAGAACTTGAAGGCCAGCAGAAGGAATTCCAGTGGGGGCAGGTGTGTGGCCTTGGTGTCATTTAGTAGCTTAATTAGATCCAGGACTTAGCTGGAACTAAAGGAAAAAGTATAGGGGTTAATGGGTGGGAAGGAATACTGCAACATGAAGAGAAGGACATCTATAGTTATGGTAAGATTTTACACAACTATTCTATGTCCTCCTATTCCTATGTTGCAGTATTCTAGCTGTGGGAGAGTACCACAGCTTAGTTGCATGAAAGGGAGATGGATGCTGAAGAGGATTCTACAAAGCCTTGTAGGATGGCCCTGGCGAATCCTGCTCTAGCTCTGGAAACTTGGCCCAGTTTGTAATGTTTGGTGAAAGTGTGGATAGTGGACCAAGTGGCTGCTTCCATGATGGATGCAGTGCCCAAGACTTTCATGAATGCATTGGAGGCGGCCACTGCCCTAGTGGAATTGGCCTTTACTCCCACTGGAGGGTTTTTACCATGGTGAGTGTAACAGAGAAATAGTTTTCCTGATCCAGCAAGTGATGGTTTGTTTGGAGACTGCCTTGTCCAGGGCTCTGGGGTGAGAGGAGACAATGAGCTTATTAGACTTCCTAATGGTTTTGGTTTTGTCCAGGTAGAAACTAAGTTGCCTGTGCACATTCAAGAAGTAAAGTATCCTCACCCCTTCATTAGTGGGAGAAGGAAAGAAAGTACGTAAGTGGATAGATTGGTTTAGAGAAAAATCATTGACCACCTTGGGCATGAAGGAGGGATTGGTCTGCAGGGTGACCCTCTCATTGTGGAAGGTGGTGTAGGGAGGGCAGGCCATTAAGGCCTGCAACTCTAAGACCCTTCTGGCTGAAATGATAGCCACCAGCAGGACAGTTTTCCAAGTACACATCTGTAAGGAAGAAGACCCAATTAGTTCGAAAGGGTGCTGGGTTAGTTTTTCCAGGACGTAATTGAGGTCCCAAGGAGGAGATAGGTTTTCTTTGGTGGCCTCATGTGTAAGACCCCTTTAAGGAAGAGCTGGCCTGGATACCTAGACCCAAAATATAGAAAAGTTTTACTGCCACATCCCTTGTTTGTGAATTGACCTACATTGTCACAGAAGGATTTAAGAAACCTTTTACCCTGAAATACCTCCTTGCGACTACGCCTGGCCTGGATACCTAGACCTAAAATAATATAGAAAAGTTCTACTGCCACATCCCTTGTTTGTGAATTGACCTACATTGTCACACAAGGATTTAAGAAAGTATGTACAACCACTGCTACATTTCTGTATTAATACTGTATTAAAAGCCCTGCTAGGTTCTGTATGCTCCCTTGCCAGGACAGCTCAGCAGCCAAACCCCCATTTCCAGACTACTTTTTCAACTATTCCCTTGTCCTCAACAAGTTTCAGCCTAGCGATCTACCTTGGTAGAATCCCTGGTGCACTCTAGCATCTGCCCACTAAGGTGGCTCCCTAGCCCCACCACTCTTGCTTCTCACATCTTTTACCTTAAAGTTTACTTTAAACATGTTCTAACTTTCCTGCTTTTTTTTTCTCCTTTCTCTTTAACATCTTAACACTATCCTATTAAACCTGTTGCCCCTTGTATTTACCGCTCCATACAATAGTCCACTGATGGGTTCTCGCGCTGCCTCCCTTGGCTCTTCCCCGCTCCGTTTGCCCTGTGGGCTCACTCCGCTACCCTACCCTGCCCCCTATTTCCACCCGCCTCCACATCTACATTTATACCTAGCCAACCACACCCACTAGAACTTCTAACCAATTATACTCCACAACTCTCTCAGGTTCCTCTCCCCTATCCCACCCATAAACATTCATCACTCCACCCACTAGTACACCCTATCTAAGCAATCAACCTTCACTGCCCAGCCCACATCCTCTACCTAACCCATCTAATACACTACTCCAACATACTCCCCACAATCAATCCAAAGGCCTACCTACTCCCCAATCCTACTAGAAAAAGGCTTTCTAAACTACATTATAGTAACTACAAATATCCTTTCTCTTTTCACTTTAAATAACCTCCTTCACTATGTTCCCAAAACCCTTAACCTACACCTCACTACTATTATTTCTCCTCAACCTATCCTACATCTACCTCACTCAACCCACACACACTAACCATACTCAAGCCTTCCACATAACTACTGACTTCAACACATTTCCATCAAAACCTCACATCACAATATTTCCCCATCTCTATCCTATACAAAATCAACTATTCTTTACTTTTAAACTCATTAACCCTCACAAACACTCATCCACAACAACAGCTAACTCATACTTTACCAATGCATTAAAGTTTAACCCATACTTTACCAATGTATTAAAGTACAACCCACACTCTAAGCAATCCAAACACCTAACCAATATAATACTACATCTAATTACTACTCAGGAGACACACATCCCAACCCTGGACCCTCTAACCCTTCCAACATAGACAAGCCTATATTTTTTACCTCTCTAAACTCCCAAAGCATAGTAAACAAAATCCCAAGCCTCCATGCCTGGCGCTCGCACAATAAACCCAACATTTTATCTATATCTGAAACATGGCTAAAATCTCACAAAAGACCATGAAATAACACCACCAAACTACTCTATCATCCGAAAAGATAGATCCCATAAAAAAGGTGGTGGTGTTGCTCTTTTATATTCATCCTCCCTGTCAGTCACCCTTATAACAAACCTATTCCCAACTTCAACAAAGCAGAAATACGCCTGACAAACTTTCAACTTAAACACAAACACATAGTAATAGCCTCCCTCTACATCCCCCCTGGAGACAATACTACTACATTAGAAAATATCCTCTTCTGGCTCTCCACTATTAACAATGAAATAATAATCCTAGGAGATACTAATAAACTGGTCCTCCCATTCAGTCAATCACAAGTCCACTTATCAACCTTTACAACTTCTCACAGCTAATTAACTCCACAACCCACTCCTCTAAAACTCTACCTTCTGTAGCATTCTAGATTGGATTTTAGTCTCACCCTCACTACTACTGACAGTGGTACACTTCCAAACTCCCTCATTGATCACCTGCCCACCTTTGCATAAAGGCTCCCTACACCTTTACCAAGAACACAACTACATTACCATACGCAATCAAAAAACTTTAAACCAACAGCTTTCACTGACTCTCTAAAAGCAATCAACTGGGATATTCTAAAAACTCTAACCCTAGATGATGCAGTAGCTCACTTCAACTCAACCTTTTTAAATATCCTAGATCACCATGCTCCCCTAAGCTCTAAAAGAATAAAACTAAAAACCACCCCTTGGCTAACCAAAACTACTCTAGCAGCTATGAAACACAGAGAAAGTCTGGGCACTTAACCATAAAAATAAATCTCCCCTCACCCATCTCGAATTCAAAACACTCAGAAATAAAGTAAAAAAAGCTCATTACCGCTGATCGACAAAACTATTTCTCCAAACTTCAAAACAATAAAACAAACCCTCAGAAGTTCTGGAAAAGAATATCTACCCTTATCAATCCTGGCAAATTACTCAACCCCAGTCCTGACCCCAATGCTCCTGACAATGACTTAGCTACACAATTCAACTCATTTTTCATAGATTCCATCTCCAAACTAATTTCCTCATTCTCCAATACCTCTCCATCCTCAACTTCTCCCACTAGCACTCCTCCCTACACCATCTCTACTACCACTTCCTCTCAGTCTCTGTCACCTCTTCACACACCTCTATCACTAAAACCAATTCCAACATCCACAATAAAAAAACTTCTACAAAAACTAAAACTATGTTCCAATGCCCCTGACAACATTCCTTCATACTTCCTCAGCATTGCTGCTGAGGCCATAGCCTACCCCATCAGTATATTAATCAACCGCTCTATCCAAGAAAGCATGGTACCCCTAATCTGGAAAAAGGCTTACATCATACCTTTACACAAAGGTGGCAACAACAATATTGCAAACTTCCGCCCCATAGCTATCTTATCCCCCATCTCTAAACTCCTAGAAAAGTGTATCCATTTACAGCTACTACCTTACCTCTTAGACAATAATCTGCTCACTCCAACTCAGCATGGTTTTAGACCCGGCCATAGCACTATGGCAGCCCTCCTCTCCTTCCTAGAAACTGTAAATAAAGCTCGGGACTCTGGTCATATGGTCTCTACCCTCTTACTTGATCTTTCAAAGGCCTTTGACACCATCTCTCACAAGCTCCTTCTAACCAAACTCTCTCAACTCAACTTATCTCCTTCCTCACTGTCCTGGTTCTCTAGCTACTTATCTAATAGATATCAAGCAGTAAATGGAAAAAGGCCACATCCTCTTTTCTAATCACCCCAACTGGAGTTCCCCAGGGCTCCATACTGGGTCCTCTGCTATTTAACATATTCATTAACAACTTCCACAACTCTATCCCATTCTCCAGCATTATCCAATACGCAGATTATTCAACTATCATCTGCACTGCTACATCCTTCCCAGCATTACCAAAGCTTACACAAGATGCCTTCTCTACCAATGAACTCTGGATGAAAGATAACCACCTTGCTCTTAATGCCTCTAAAACCAAACTAATGGTATTTACCCCCCCCCTCTAAACACATCTCTATCAATACTAACTCTCTATTAATTACCAGCCACAATAACACATCCCTGGAATTGGTATCCAATGCTAAATTACTTGGTGTTCAAAGAGACTGTCACTTCAAATTCAACTCTCACATTCAACTCAACATAAAAAAAAAAAACGCATCAAAAACTAGGCATGCTATACCGACACAATAACTACCTTACAACCTCCACTAAAATCACTCTCTACCTCATTCCTCATCCCCTCTCTTCTATAACGGAGCCCCACTCCTAACCAACATCCAATCTTCCCTTAAAACACAACTTTCCACCTGTTACAATAAAATTGCTAAATTCGCTACCAGCCATAAATCTTCAACCCACCATTACTCTTCACTCCATAAATTAAAATGGCATGAATTTCCTAACCAACTTATTCATTCTCAACTTACTCTTGTTCATAAGCTCATTTTCAAACCTGACCTCTGTCCATCTTTCTTCTGCATTTAAATTTCACCTTCCCAGCAGGGTACTTAGATCTAACAACCAAAATCTAATCGAATTGTATAAACCAAATTGTCCCCCTGGTAAAAAATCTCCTAACCTTTAGCTTAGCACGACTCTGGAACTCCCTACCATTCGCAGCACTTTCAACCACCTTACATTCAAAAAATCTCATCTACTTTCCCAGTGGGAATGCTCTTGCTCCCATCCATCCATCATGATCCATACAGACTATCACTCCTCCACTCCACTGAGACTTTCCTCTCCTAACAAAAAAAAAAAAAATTTATTGTACACTACATTGTCTGCTCTGTTGCGATTGCTTCTTACTTTGCTAAATTGAAATGCTTACCTTTTCTAGCCTGTATCATCTGAAATGTTTACCACCAGATTGTTCTTCCTAAAAGTGTTTGCTCTAACTGAAATGTTAACAGTCTACCACATATTGTATGCTCTAATTGTAGAATTCTTGTAATTATTGTAATATGGATGCAAATCTTACTGTAACCTTATCTGGAGCTTTTCACCCCAGGACTCCAGTGAAAATGGCTTCATTTGGCCCAATGGACTATCCTGGTAAACCAACTGCAAATAAATAAATAAATTTACATCGAGCCTAGCTAGCAATAGAAGAGCCAGGGGCAAGCAGGCTGATATAGCGGAAAGGTGTACTTTCAATGAAGAGTATGAAAGTTCGCTTTTAATCAGCTGACCTAAGTGAGAACAAGGGGGGCATCCGTCAAACAATTCTCCCTTCCCTTGTCCAGACACCACTTAGTAAGTCTTTCCCACTTAGCTAGGTAAGGTTTTCTGGTGGTAGGTTTCCTTGCCTCCCTCAGGACTGAAAGCACATTCCCTGAGCAGTGGTGTCTGAAGGGGATCAAAAGTTTATCACCCACAGAGTCAAGGATAACATCTGCAAGTGTGGATGGAGAGTTCCTTTATCTTTTGTCAGTAGGTCCACCTTGTAGGATAACTTCTAGTGATTGCCCTTGGCTAGATTGAGAAGTAGGGGGAACCAGTGCTGCCTTGGCCAGTAGGGTGTCACCAACAAGATTTTTGGTTTGCCCCTCTGTATACTCAGGACGACTTTCTGGATCATTGGAAGGGGGGAGGCATAAAGAAACTTCCCCTCCCAAGAGATGCTGAAAGCGTCCACTCTCCATGCTAGAGGGGAGTGTGTCTTTGAACAGAAGGTCTGCACCTACCTGTTCTGGGGGAGGCAAACAAATCAATTTGTGGAGTACCCCACCGGTGGACTGTCTAGGAAGACCCCCCCCATGTCCAGCATCCATTCGTGCTGTGGTAAAGAGGTCCTGCTTAGGTCTGCTTGCTTGTCCTGTGAGGGGATATAGGTCGCCTGCAGGACCAGGTTGTGGCAAGAGGCTAGGTCCCATATCAGCAGGGTCAGCCTGCACAGCTGGTAGGTCTTTGTTCCTCCTTGTTTGAGATACCACATAACCATGGTGTTGTCAGTCACTATCCGGAGCACCCCTGGGACCAGAAGGGGAATAAAGGTCTTTAAGGCTAGGAAGACCGCAGTTATTTCCCTGATATTGATGTGCTTGCTCTGTAGACAAGGCTGCCAGTTTTCCTGGACCCTGAAGGATGCCAGAGTTGTACCCCAACCTGAATCGGAGCAATCTGTATGAATTGTTTGAGTTAGGGTGGGTGGTTGCAGTGGATGTCCCGGGTTTAGATGGACTTGCTGGATCCACCAGCTGATTGCTTTCTTCAGACAGGGAAGGAGGGGAATTATCCTGTTCTAAGGGATGTAGGTGTTGGGACCAAATGTCTTTGAGGTACCACTGTAGCTTGCGCATATGCATTCTGGCCAGTGGTAGCATGGGGAGGATTGCTGCCATTAAGTCCAGGAGATGCAAGAATTGTCTTGCCGTCACCTTCGGGGAATGGAGTGTTTCCTGGAAGTGGGCAGTCAAGGATAGAACCTTGTCCTGTGGGAGAAAGGGCCTTAATTTTGTCCATCCTGATTCTGCAGCCTAGGAAAATCTCGTCCTGGCCTGCGTCCAAGGAGAACTTTGGGAGGTTGATGGTAAACCCTAGAATTTGCAGAAGGGACATGGTGAAGCACAGATGCCTTGAGAGGGCATCTTTGGACTCTGCTAGTATTAAGATGTCATCCGGATGAGGGTAAATCTGGATTCCCTGCATTCTGCAAAAGGCAATGGCTGAGGCTAGGCACTTTGTAAAGACTCGAGGGGAAGAGAATAAACCAAAGGGCAAGGCAGTAAATTTGAAATGAGAGGATGGTCCAGAGAAATGCAGAAATTGTCTGTGGGAAGTCCTGATGGGTATATGTGAAGGTAGGCTTCTTTTGGGTCTAGGGTGGCCATGAAGTCCTTGGGTGGAATAAGATGTAGCAGTGTGGGTTGTGTTAGCATTTTGAAGGAGGGTATGTCCAGGTGTAGACTTAGAAAGGAGAGATCTAAAATGAGTCTCCAGGGGCCATCTTTTTTGGGGACCAGGAAAAGACGAGTAGAGTCCCTTACCTTCCTGTCCAGAGGGGGCAGGTTCTATGGTGCCTAGGTTTAGAAGTTCTGATAAGACTTGTAGTGGGAGATGAATTTGGCTTTGTGGGGGGGGGGATAGGAATACTTCTCATGGGTGTTTTTTCTTCACAGGATAGGAAGTACCCTTTTTGGATAATGGATAAGACCCAATGATCTGTGGTGATGGCTTGCCAGAAAGAGGAGACAGTGTGGAAGGCGTGCAGTGTGGGTTAGATGGGCCAAGCAGTCACATTATTGGGGCCTCCTCTATCCTGAAAGGGTTGTCTGGGTTGAGGAGGTGGTACATTAGGCCTAGACGAAGTAGGTCTTCTTGCCCCTCTTCTAGACCTGGAAGAGAAGGCAGCTGCCTGAGGAGGACTGCACCTTACAAAAGTGGTTTTAGCAGGATAGTTCCTGTAATACTGGAAACGGGGGACAACAGCAGATGCTTGATGTCCTGTGATTCTTTACTTTTTTCCTGAAGATTTTTGAAGAGATCTGCAAATCGTTTTCCAAAGAGGAAGTTGTGATCCAGGGGGGAGAAAGATTTTGGACCAAGTTCTCAAGGAGATTCTGGAGTCTTAGCCAGGAGTATCTCCTAAGAACAGAAGCAGATGCGGCAGAGTGGCCAGATGCTTCTCCAGCATCATAGCTGCATCTAATTGAGTGCCTGGCTACTTGCTGAGCCAAGGACAGTTTGGAGGCAATGTCAGCCTTAATGGGACTGTCGGGTATAGAAACCAGCATGGAAGAGGCCCGAGACACAAAGTCTAGAGCATATTTAGTTATGTGGGTCTGATTTACAGCTCTGAATGCCAAAGTGGAGGATGTGTATACTTTCTTTCCCATCCTATCCATATATTTGCTATCTTTATCAGTGGGTGGGAAGGAGGTGGAAGGCAGCAGTCTACACTGTACCAGGAGTAGTGGCAATAACAGCTGGGTCTGCCAAAGGCGGTTTGACTAGGAATTTTTGCTCCTCTGGCACTTTATAGAAGCGGTCATGGCACTTGGGGGCAGGAGGCTGGGAGTCTGGGGCCTAAGAAGCTGAACTGAAGGCATCCAAGTAAGCAGGAAGCACAGGAAGGACAGCTGAGGGGGAGGGGGATTCCACTTGAAGTAGCAAAGTACCTCTTTTGGGTGTCAGTCATTGGGGAAGTATCCAATTTGAAGTAATCCTTCAATCTTGGTGATTGTCTCAGCAAAGGTAATATTCTCCGGGGGAGAATCCCCTTCAACAGAGCCTTCATCAGGGGAATAATACTCCTGGGGAGAAGCAATCTGAGAAGTATATGAAATTGAGTCTTCAGAGGAAGAATCATGCTCTTCCTTCCTAACCTGAGAGGTCATGGGTGGGAGGGAAGAGGCAGAAGCAGGCCTAGGGCTCCATAAAAGCAGAGTAGAGGGGGCTGAGGCTGAATGCCCAAGGGCCATGAAGGCCTGCATTGGTGATTAAGTGAAAACCTGCCAATCTGGAATTGTTTCTGAAGAGGAGTTATGCTTGTCTTTTTGTACTTTTGGCTGGGGTGGAGGTAGGAACCAGCCTGACATCAGACTTTGAAAACATTTCCAAAGGCTGGATCCCGGTCGGAGATGCCACAGAATCTGGTTCCCCTTCGACATCGACGGGAGTTGGTATCTGAGCAAGCTCCAAGGACATGCCCTGTCAGTCTGTGCAACAGTTTCCTCAAGGGTAGTTGCTCAAGTCGACAGAACCGCTGAGCACTCAAAGCCTAGAGCGGCAGTTGGCGGGGTGCTGGGAAGTGGAGTGGCAGGCGAGGAAGCCCTAGGAATCTTGGCCTTTCGCAGAGGTTCGTGTTCGGCCCCCGTTGCGGGATCCATTCTAGGAGCTAACCTTTTTAAGCTCTGGTTTTCTAGATAAAGGTTTAAAGGGGCCAGACAGCTGTGCAGAGTCTTTGGCACAAATGACTGACAAATTGAGTAGGAGGAATGGTTGTGCTCACGGCCTAAGCAAAAAACACACCTATCATGGGCATCTTTATGGGGTATCTGGCGCCCGCAATGGCACTTTCCCTTTTTACCTGACATCAGCTAAAGGCTACAACAACCAAGCCTAAGCAACAATTAGCAAAACAAGAAAAATAGAAACTCAATGGGTTACTTAGCTTTATTGATGCAACGACTGTGAAGGAGCGATCATATGATGCGATGCGTAGGTAGTCTGCGGCTGAAAAGTTCTGAGGACTGTGCACATTTAAATCCCCTGGTTTATGGCCTTATGTCCGACATTCCACACACTCTGCAACAGGCAAGCTGAAGCTTTTGTATAGGAGCAGACATACGAATCACCGTAGGGCAGAAAATCCCACCGCTACAATACTGCAACATAGGAATAGGACATCTCAAAGTTGGATAAACAAGGTCATACCTGGAGTTCATCCACGTCTAAGTCCCTATAGATAAAGGTTCTCTGCTACTTCCCAGCCAGCTAATGGTTGCCCTTTAAGGACCACAAAGCTCAGCTCATAACTTTTACCTAGACCTACTAGTGGCACTCACCATCCAAATGCTCTATTCATGGGAGATGTACACTGCCTCCAACTCACAGGCACATTTCCTGGACTAACACAAGCACCCTAGACCACAGATGGCACTCTCCAGAGGATCAAATGCATTGGACCTAGTACTCAACATAGGAGTGTGTTGCACCACTGCCACCCAAGTCAAGTCCTCATTGGTGAAGTCAACCCAGAAAACAAAGTACAGTTGTGTTACCATAAATGTAGATGGAGTGTATTCTCTGTTGCAGTCATTACAATTGGGTTATCCTGCTGGCAGGCTACCCGCAGTCGGCCCGAGTTCCAAAGTCTAGGTCCGGCATCAGTTGCTGTCGCCTCCTCCCTGACATCAGTGCACCATAGGTATAAAAGATGCAGCAGACGCCATTTTCGTCAGTTTTTCTTGCCCCAGATGTCAGGTGCCCCTAAAATGGTAGGCTAAATTATGCCAATAAGCATGTATATATAAAAGCAACTTTTCCATCTACAAGCAAATACACCACATAGGTTGTATAGAATAGAGAAGTACAGGCGAGTCCCAGCAAGGTAAAAAGGGGGATGGTGGGAGGGTAACCTGGACTGCAACAGTGAATATACTCGAACATCTACATTTATGGTAGGTACACAACTGTACTATGTTCATCGTGTTTCACTGTTGCAGTCATTACAATTGGGTCGAATCCCAAAGCTAAGGTTGGGAGGCTGGTGCTAAATAGGATTAGGAGAGGCTATCAGGCCCTGCAGAACTGCAGTGGCAAAGCCTGCCCTAGACTTCGAGAGGTAAGTGATAGTGCTTTGTAAAAGTATGCACTGAACTCCAAGTTGCAGCCTCTAAGATGTCTTTGATTGGTACTCCTCTGAGGAAGGCTGCTGAAGTGGCTGCTGCTCTGGTTGAATGTGGCCTAATGCCCTTAGGCACTGATTTGCCATTCTGTGAATAGCAGAAACGAATGCAGTGGCCTATCCACTTTGAATTAGCCTGTTTTGACATAGGCTTTCCTTGTGATCCTGCAGAATATGCTACTAGAAGTTGTTCCGTCTTTCTGGAAGCTTTGGTTCTGTCCAAGTAGACGCGTAGCTGCCTGTGAATGTCCAAAGAATGCAAAAGTCTCTCACCCTAAAAAGTAGGCAAATGAATTGTTTGGTTAAGGGCCACACTGGACACTACCTTAAGCATAAATGTATGGTTTGTCCTTGGAGAAACCCTGTCAGGATGGAAAATGATAAAAGGTTCCACAGCCATGAGTGCCTGTAACTCAAGACTCGTCTAGCGGAGGTAATTGCTAGGAGCAGAGCTGTTTTCCAGGATAAGAATTTTATATCAGCTGCAGAGGATGGCTCAAACGGAGGCAGTGTGAGCTTTTCCAAGACATAGTTGAGGTCTCATGCAGGTACTGGTGCTCTCCTTGGAGGTCTCATGTTTTTGGCCCCTCTGAGGTACTGCCTTAATAATGGATGAGAAAAAATAGGTGGTTCTGTATTGTAAAGATGAAATGACAGAGGCATGAATTTTAATTGATGAAAAGGAAAGGCCTTTATCCAGCTTCTCAGTTAAGTATTGCAAAATCTGAGGAATATTTGGAACAGTAGTGTCAATACCTTGTGCCTGGTTCCAAGCACAGAATCTCTTCCATTTTTCTGCATAAGATTTTCTGGTGCTAGGCCTCCAAAATAACATCCATCACTGCTTTAGAGAGAGGTGCGTCTTGAATGGCTACATTATTCGCCATGCTGCCAGGTTTAAGGTCCTGAGTTGGCTGTGCAGTATCATACTGTCTTGTTGGGTCAATAAGTGAGGAATTTGAGGTAATGTCCAAAGCTGGGCATTGAGACAAGCTCTTTAGGATTGGGTACCAGTGCTGGCGGGGCCAATCTGGGGCAATCAGTATCATTTTTGGCATCTCTTGTCTGACCTTGAGGAGTACCTTGGGGAGGAGAGGCAGAGGAGGAAAGGCATATACTGTTAGGTTTTTCCAGCTGAAAGATACAGCATCCACTTTCCATGCCTGCTTGTGATAAGTCCTTCTGCCGAATCTCTGTAGTTGGCAATTGTGAGGGGAAGCAAATAGGTCCATGTCTGGGCACCCCCAGTTCCTTGTTATCATGAAGACTTGTGGATCCAATTTCCACTCGTGGGGATCCATTATGCTTCTGCTTAGTCTGCCAGAGTATTTATCCTTCCTGGCAGGAATTGTGCTTGCAGATGTACTTGGTAAGTCAGTGCTGTGTCCCACAAGTTCATGGCTAGTCTGCAGAGGGGGTAGGAATGCGTGCCCCCCCCTGGTTGTTTATGTACCACATGACTGTAGTATTGTCCGTCTATCAGTAGTTGTCCTGGATGAAGTATATCCTTGAAGGCTGTCAGGGCATTCTGAACAGGTAGCATTTCTTTTTGAAGGAAATGTAGATGCATTTGACTTGCGGACCATGTGCTCTGAATACATCTTCCT
This sequence comes from Protopterus annectens, assembly GCF_019279795.1. Classification (NCBI taxonomy): domain Eukaryota; kingdom Metazoa; phylum Chordata; order Ceratodontiformes; family Protopteridae; genus Protopterus; species Protopterus annectens. The sequence goes on from NC_056739.1 coordinate 456,914,210, forward strand.
GCCATATGGGCCCCCCAGGCATAATCTGATGCATCTGTTGTCAATGTCTGTTTGGCTGTGGGTAAAGGTGAATGGCTGTCCCGTGTTGAGGTGACAGGCTTTTGCCCACCATCGAAACTCCTGCTGCAGGCAGGGAAATGAGGGTAATTGTTTCCAGGCTGTGGCAATGTTGAGTCCATACACTTTTTAGATACCACTGAAGTTTCCTCATATGCAGTCTTGCATATGGAATTAGTAGTATGCAGGATGCCATGAAGCCCAAAGCCTGCAGAATTTTTCTTGCAGATAACTGGGTCTTTTGTTGCCAACATTTTGAAATAAGTAGTCAGTTGTCTGTTTGTCTGGTGTGAGATAAGCCATCTGGGCAGTTGTACTTAAGCTTGCACCCAGGAATATTACCTCTCGAGAGGGTACAAATTTTGATTTCTTTTTGTTTACTGTGTACCCTAGACCTGCTAGTAATCTTACAAACGCCAGATGCTGTAGTAGGATGCTCTTGTTCTCTGCTTGAATAAGGCAGTCGTCCAAGTCAGGATATATTTGTATTCCTCTGTCTGCAGAATGCAATTACTAGTGCCAGGCATTTTGTGAAGACCCTGGGTGCAGTAGATAAGCCAAAGGGCAGTGCAGAGAATTGGTAGTGCATTGAGCCAGCTATAAATCTGAGGTATCTTCTGATTGTCTGACTGGGACATGCAGGTATGCCTCTTTTAGGTCTAAAGTTACAAGTCAAGCCTTCTTGCCCAGCATGGGCAGAAGCTGCTGCAGAGTTAACATTTTGAATTTTGGAATATCCAGGTATGTGTTTAGGATAGACAGGTCCAGTATTGGTCTCCAGGCTTTGTCCTTTCTGGGTACCAAGAATAGTAGAGTAAAATCCTTGTCCCTGCTCTTGCTGTGGTACTTTCTGAATGGCTCTCATGTCCATGAGAGATTAAACTTGTTTTTGTGCCTCTGCCCATTGATTGCGTGGCAGGTCTGGCATACCATTTGGCCTTGGCAGGGTGTGAAAGTGAAACCTGTAGCCTTGAGATACGATATTTAAGACCCATTTGTCCTGGGTGATCATGTGCCAATTTTGTGAAAAAAGTGCTAGTTTTCCCTCGAAGGAGCTGCCAGAAGATAAGTGCTTGATGCTGGCAGGGGGAAGTCATTGAGAGTTTCCTGTATGGCTGCGATTTTTCCTCTCCACTTTTGGAGGTAGAAGCACCCTATTGTTTAGGTCTTATGAGCCTTGGGGCTGTGATCTGCCTCTGGGGCGTTTGTATCTGCCTCTTTGTGGCCTGTCTGATACTGGAAAGGACCAAGTCTTTGTAGGCCAGTTCCTGCTAAATCTGGGAGGCTGTACCTGTAAGAAATCCTTCACTGTTTGCATAGATTTAGCTTTGTCCTCCATTTTCTTCAACACCTCTTCTGCTTTAACACCAAACAAGTTATGTTGTAATGGAGCATCTAATAGTTTTGCTTTAACATGATCGGGCAGATTCTGTTCTTTTAACTAAGCATGCCTCCTAATAACAGAGCCTGTAACTGCAGCCCTGCAGGAGGCCTCTAGAGAATCAAAACCACTTTGCAAAGTATGCTTTCCCACTTGTTCAGCTGCATGCAGTAAATCCTGCATTTCTTTGTTTTCTGCACATTCTGAATTTGCCAACATTTTCTGTTTAAGCAGTGACATAAGATATTGCTGATATTTAAGCATATGAAACTGACAATTTAAAGCTCTTACAGCCAAGATAGCAGAAGTATAAATCTTTTTCCCCCATCTGTCCAGGGCTCTTGAATCCCTATCAGAGAGGATAGGGTTTTTTTGCAGTGGAAGACGACACCACTGGGACCCTGAGAAATAGTTTCTGGGTCAGCAGCAAGGTTTTTGTAAAGAAATTTATGTGAATCAGGAACCCTGTAGTATGCCTGGCTTAACAGGAGCTGGTGGTAAAGAGTCAGGAAACAGATCGGACTCTGAAAATACATCTACAATGTCTAAAACAGGAGGAATAGCAAGGGGCCTGTGCTGAGGTAATAAAAGTAGGTCTCTGAGCCTTTTCTTGGATTCTGAGTAATCTTGGCTCTCCCAGTGGAAATGCTCCCTCATAGTATGCAGCGTCTCCCCAAAAGAATAATCCTCAGGAGGAGAGGCTGAAAGGATAGATTCTTCAGCATCAGAATCCTCATAGGGAGGAAGGGAATATTTCTGTTCAGAAGAGGAATCAGAGGAAATGGAAAGCTACCTGATCTGAAGATTCATATTCTATCTCTTGCCTAAGCCTCTTATCAGGAGGGTGATAGGAACCCCTGATCAAAGTAATTAGGTCTTTAGCCATTTTAAGCATCTGTTTTTTAGGCATGGAGGCCTGTCCAGGAGAATGCTGTACTTGTTTCTTTGTCTTTAGAGCTGCTTTAGTCTTTGCCTTTGAAGCTGAAGTTGGTTTTACATATAACTGTGTAGGTCTGAAAACACCCTCAGAAGCCGATACCTGCTCAGTGGCTCCAGACCCATCTGAGGGAATAGTTTCAGAGTGTCCAATACCTTAAGTTTCCAGTGGCCTAGTCTGCTCCACATGGGAGTCGGAAGCGGCCTGTGGCTCTGAGGTAGCGGGCGTCAGGGGCTGCAAAAGCGCCTCGCTGAGAACCGGCGACAGGCCTAACAGAAGTCTAGTCTATTTTGGACCTCAGATGCCTGTCCTTTTCTTTTTCTTTGCACTTTTTATAAACTCGATAGTCTGCTGTTCCGACGGCATTATACAATTGAATCTTCTGCCAAAGTAATGAAATGCAAAATCATACCGACACTTAATAGAGCATTGGTTAAATCTAGCACAAAACTGACAACTAGCAACATCGTGGTCAGGGTCTAGGCAAGGAATACAGTAGGAATGAAAATCCTTATGAGGTATTTGCTTCCCACAAGAAATACAATTATTAACTTTTTCTGACATCGGTCTGGAGCAAGAAAAAAAAGTTTCCCCAACAGGGTACTTAGCTTTAATGAAGACTACGGATCTGAAATTCGAATCTGAAAATCTCAGGAGTCGGCCGACCGGCACTTGCGAACTGCTTTTGCTTCAGGCACCGCGCGGCAAGAAAGACTGAAGAAAATGGCATCGTCTGCATCTTTTATACCCCTGGCGCACTGACGTCAGGGAGGAGGCAACAGCAACAGACACCGGACCTAGACTTTGGAACTCGGGCAGACTGCGGGTAGCCTGCCAGCAGGATAACCCAAATTGAATTGACTGCAACAGTGAAACACGATGAACATCTACACCCATGATGGTTCGGAACTATTCTAAAACAAACTACATCTTATTTTAGGAGTGTCAAAATTCACTGCTCTCCCAAACCCAGAGGGCACAACTACCTATGCAGAGTTATTTAGAGAAAATCTGTAAGACATGTAAAACTGCTGTACTGAGGCTGCCGAAAGTAAGCCCCAATCTAACACCAAAAACAAACCACACTGGTGGAATTCTTACCAGACTACACAAGAAAAAAATCATGGCCAAAATAAAGAGCAACTTTCAGATACAAGAGTTTTATGTTTCAACTTGAGAAATAAGGTCTAAAGTCTAAAAAAAGTCCAACAAGGCCAACTGAGGTCACAGCCTCCCAGATCAAGGATAATCAAAGCCTCCTTCAGCTGTCAGGAACCTTTAAGGTAATGCTCAGCAGTGTGCCAATGGCACAACCTTTACTGACCAGAGTGACACAGCAAATCTACTCCAACTAAGACCGCTCTAAATTCCCCCATCCACCCATTGTGAAATCCCTTCTAGCATATCTCCAACACTATCAAAAAGGGAGCAGGACCAGGAAGCACTAGCCAAGGCCAAAACCTGTTTCAATGGGCCCTGACAATATCCCCTAAAAAGCCTAACATGACCTAGCATGATCACTTCAGGCACTCTTCAATTACAACCTCAAAACAGGTTACGTGTCAGTTGAATGCAGGGCTGCAAAAGTTGTTCCTCTTCTTAAGGGTGGACCATCAACTGACCATGAGAACAGGACCCACCAATCTAACAAGTCTAATATGCAAAGCCATGGAAAAAAAAAAAAATCAGAGAAATGATCAAGGACATTGGAAGCCTACAAAAACTGGACCCACACGTTTGGCTTTAAGGGAAGGTCTTGCTTACTTTAACTTGGTAGACTTTAAGAGGGTCATCATGACTATAAATGACTATAAACTGTGCATACCGCCAACCTTGACCTAAGTGTTAGACAATACTCCACTCAGGCTTTGTTGACAAACTCTCAGAAACGGGCATAAATCCCTATATAATTCACTGGACTGCCACTTGGCTCACAGATAGGACACAAGAAATCAGGATCAGTGACACCACCTCCAACAGACTGGTCCCCAGCATAGTACTCCATAGCTTTGTGCTGGGTCCTTCCCATTTGGAATTTACTTCTTGGAAGCTAAGTAGAATGTCAAAGTCTCTGACTCACCAAGTTCAGATGACTAAATTGGGAGCCATCATAGAATCCATCCCACGACACCAACATGATCAACACCAACAAATGACTGGTGCGAAAGTCGTGTATTCAAATTCAAAGCAAAGAAATGCATTACAGTGCTCGGTGGTAAACTGGCCACCCAAGCTAGTTTCTTCGCTGAAAAAACACCCCTTAGAGTTGACAATAGTTACGGATCTGGGAACACATGTAGACAATCTGGCATTTGACCAACATGTAGTCAAGACAGTAAGAAAATCATTGTCACCCAACCCAGGCAAGGATATGGCATCTAGGTCCAAGGAAGTATTAGTACCACTCTACTCAGCCCTCATCAAATCCATTAAGTACAATGCCCCCTTTGGCATATAACTAACTAGGCACTTGACAGTTGGAACACCCTCAACTGTCCTATACAGAATGACTTGCGTCCTATGTCTGTACATGGTCTCCTTCAGGTTACTGAGAGGCAATCTATGTCTGGCATACAAGTCATCCTCAGATCCAGCTCTGATCAATCTCTTGCACATCCAAAATAAATAACACAAGAAACACTAGATTTAAGGACCTGAACTTTGTCTGCAATAAGAGAATCTGTTGGAGGGAATGATGCGCGTCTCAAAGTATCCACATACTATGAAATAAGCTCCACATCCACGTAAAGCAGAGTTTATCCCTGACCATATTCAAATGAAACCTTGATCACTAGATGGTAAAACTGCAAATTCACCCCAAGTCTGGACCCCTTGTCTCTGATGGCCTGTCAGCATTAAGTAAACCAATTAACATACCCCCCCATACCCTCTTTGCTACTGCTTGACTAACAAAGCCCACTATATAGATGTCCAAGGAACGCTGGGACAAAACTGGGTTGGGTTGCATGGCTAGGCTAGTAAAGGCCCTGGTGGTCATTAGCCTAGTACAAATCTATGAGCCTATGAACTTGGAAACAAAAGATATTGTTGTGACCGGTTTTCTGGCCTCCTGCAACAAATGTAAGGAGATTCTCTGGAAGGGGGAAGAAAAAGGTACCAGAATGAAATAAAAACCTTATTACCAAATGGTTAACTTGAGGGTTTGTAGGCTTGGATAAATTAGAAAGCCCCTGCATAGTAAGCGCATCTACCCTGTAGGGTAAAAACTTGTGACGATTGCAATGGGTCATGTGAAAGGGGAACCAGTAGTGCCTTAACCAAAAGACAGTCATAAAAAAGACTTATTCTTGATTATGAAGAGTACTGTGGGAATAAGAGAGGGGCGGAAAGGCAAAGAAATTTCCACTTCCATGAGAAAGCCGTGGCATTCATTTTCCTAGCCTCTGGGCACCATACTCTGCAACATTAAGTCAAGATGCTTGTTCTGAATGGTGGCAAAGATATTTAAGGAGTACCACGCTGATAAACTATGTAAATGGAGGGCATCTCTGTTTAGCATATATCTGTGATGGCCTGCTCAGGATGGCACCTGCAACTATGATACTCGAAGGAAAGTAAACAGCAAGTACTGAAAGGCTGTAATGAACAGCAATGTCCCAAACAGTCACGGCTAACTTTTTGGATCCATTGGGATCATTCTCACTACATTCTGAATGATGGGTTGGAGCCGATTCGGTTCGACTGGCACGCTTATGCAAAAGAGCCTTCTTCTTATATGCTGAGCTTATACTATGCCCCAGGGCACCACCACCATCAGTCCCCTCCATTAGTTTAACCACATGCACACATGCATACCCCATATATAACATATATCAGATGAGATGAAACATAAAAAAAACAGTGGAGCTCAAAACCGTTTTCTTCTCTTCTGGATCTGCAAGGCAGAGGAAGGAGTGGTAGAGGATTAGGCGAGATGGATCCCAAACATCTGAAGTTATGGTGAGTACATACTAAAAGATGTTACTTTACAGACATCTTTAAACATCTTCCAGTAACATTTCAAAGCCCTAGCCTACATGGGGAAGAACATGTTGATACACAAACTAGTCACTCTGACAGGAAAGTACACTAAATTTTAACTAACTCTATGAACTTTCAGTAAAGTAATAAGTAATATGAACTGTAAAAGAACAGGTAACCTCAATCCCGTTGAACAACTCAGGTAGACCCTGTAATTAAATATTAACAGTCCGAAGGCCCTGGCTGAATGAGGGGGAAACAGGGGGGCCCTGATCACACACGACAACAACAAACAAATCAGACATTAAGTACACAACGCGAGCTGTTAAAAAGCTTTTGTGAGGAAAAAAGCAAAAAAAAAAAAAAAGACAAAAACTGAAACAACTTAACCCAGCTAGCTCGCTAGCACGCTCGCAGGGAAGCCCAGAACGCGATCGCAAGACTCTGGGTGACCGATGGGTGGATATAGTAAATATAGCCAATAAGAGAGACAGACTGCTTTTGGCTCTTTGGCGTGTTTATCGGAGCCGCGAGGGGATGGGCTCGACCCATCATTCAGAATGTAGGCGAGATAGGATCACATAACATCCTGCAGAAGTGATAGCACTTAGTGCTCCAGTTTGTTTACATACATCACAGTGGTATTCTCTCTAACCTATAGGGAGACCAAAGGTGTTTAAATTACAAGTGCCAAGATGACCGTGTTCATTTCCTTGACATTTATGTCCTTACTGTCTGAGCACCCTGGAGTTAGGTATTGGAACAAGACCTTCATGCTAGTTCTAAAGCATGAGTATGAAGCTTCTGCCAAGGGGAAGGAACAAGAAATGACTCTCCTGGATTGAGCGATACCTGGCTGATCCATCACAGACCATCCTTGATGGAAGGCAGGAATGGAAATAGAACACTCAGGGCGCAGCAGTGTTGAGTTCAAATAAAATGTGAAATACCACTTCACATGGAATCGGCATAAGGTATTATAGAATTACTGAAACCATTATTGGTACTTCATCCCAATGCTTCTTTTTAGCTGAAGGATTAGGACAAAGTGTATCCAGTAATAAGGGTTAAAAACATTACAGGGTTAAAAACATTACAGGGTTCTAAAGTAAGAAAGCTTTAGCAGCAACAGGTTTACAACTCTGACAAGATGTGTTCCACTCAAAGATAATAAAAGCTAGTGTGGCAGACTCAATAAGCTCTCTTGTCTAGCAGTAGCATATCTCTTTTTTGTCAGACATAAGAAAACTACAAATTTTAAAACAGGAAGAAAATCCCCAATGGGGTACTTACCTGCCTAAGTTGTGAAGACTAAAAATGATAGAAAAACTGTTCACACCACCTAGAAGAATGTGGCAAGAATGTTTTGGAAACTGCATGGACATGCATACCAACACCCTGGTATGTGCTCAGGGTCAATGTATTACTTCACAAGGGATGGATCCTGAACTTTAGGAGGCTAGTCAGGTGAAGAGTACCTCTGGAGTGAAGACTACTGTTCTAAATCTCTCACTCACTTGTGAAATGCCATCGTACAGAACAGATTCCATGACCCACCATACTTTCCAATGAATCATTAAGTGCACCCCAAAGCATCACACTTGTAGCTGTCCCTCAGGTCCTTCATTATTTGTACAAATATACTCCATCAGGTGCTCCTGGTAACCTGGTGTGCCCAACAAAAATGTGCTTACTGTAAGTACGCCTAGCTTCTCTAGTACATTAACATGTTCTTAGCAAATTAACAGCATGTCGCTTGAGCTCATCTTAAAGACACTGCAAAACTAAAATGGTGTGGCAGCTACACTATACACTAACAGCATTGCTGGACTTGTGCCAAGACATTTTCCTCAGCTGTGCCACTGCTCTGTTAAACCAGCATCATACAATCAAGATGAGGTACCTCACTAGTAATGACTTACCAATGTTACTTGACGCTTATAATCTTGTATTGTTTCCCAACCCAAAATAATCTTGGTACCTTTTCTTCAATCTTGGGTACAATATCCAACCACCATGCAGAATCCATGTCTCATGACAAATGCCGCCCCACTCTTACCTCTGGACCAACTTAACATACTGGATATGCCTGCTGTCAACTCACCTTCAGTACCCACCTATGTTCCCATACTTCAACAGATAGAGAAGCTGTCCCACACCAAGGTTAACTTACCTCCTGGTACTTGTTCTCCTCGCTATTCATGATACGGATACGCAACACCAGCTTTTCAGCATTGTCATCATTGAAGATGCAGTTCAGATCATCACCAAAACCTGAAAAAGGAAAACGGAGTACTCTAACTAGAAAATTTAATCATCTTTATGTAGCAAATCAACTACTATATCATGATAAACTGATGTAAGCTAATGTTATGAGAAAGTGTAAATATCACAGGACTGCCAGGCAAAGTTACTCCATCTCCAATTAAGCTGCCCACAAAGTGGACAACAGCTGCAGAAGAATCTAACCCAAATGTACAAAAGTCAGACTGACAACTGGCCAATAGGATTCAGTTGTCTTTACCAGAGATGTAATGAATATAACTGTATGAGTATATCTAATGTAGCTGCGGATGTTCAGGTGAAATATCACTAATGTAAGCAAACGTGGGAATTATTCCTCTTACCCACATAGGTAAATTTCCTGAGCCATCTTTAGGCTCCCCTGCAAAGTTTTATCTCTCGTACAAGTCTGTACAATGTAAACTACAAAGAAAGTCTCTTGCACCATTTAAAATTTCTACTTTTTAAGACCAAGTCAAATGGTCAAGGCTGCAGTCTGACAACATGAGTGGAACCAGTAGAGAAATGGCCATGTAGAAGAATGGAGCTCACAGCATGCAGCACTACAGTGGTAAACTTCACTGTCCCCCCCCCCTACAAAATATTCACAATTCTGAACTTCTGAACACACAAAAATTAACCCCCCCAAAAAACATTTTTTTTTTCAGAGCAGTATTGCTTCTGGAAGGCCCCAGCAACCAAGAAAAGGGGTGCAAATGTCTGCCATTGCTTTGAGTTTTCTACCAATATTTCAGAAAAAAAAGTTGGGATAAAGCTGCCCTTCAGTAAAGCACTATAAATCAGCCCTTGGGGTTTTAATTGCATGGCTATAAAATGTAATGCTGCCCCACCAAGCACATGGATAGGGTTTGTCCAGAAAGTACAGTTTTGTACCTACCATAAATGTAGATGTCCGATAGGTATGCATCTGCAGTCCTAACATATGGGTTGTCCTGCCTCAGGCAGCCCTTCGGTCGGCCGGATTCCAAAGTCTGGGTCTGGCCTCGGCTGATGTCGCACTTCACTTCACCCAACGTCATAGCTGCTGTTTTTATTGGGTATAAAGGCATCAGCCGACGCCATTTTCCTCAGTGTTTCTTGCCCCAGATGCCAGGTGCCCTCTAGGAAGGCTAAATTTGGATAAATGCAAATAATTCCAAACAGTAGAGAGCAAACAATATAAAAATATATATATACATATATACAAACAAATACACCATAATAGATTCCCCCAGCTAGCTAAAAGAGGGGTAAATACCCTAGGAATACCACAGAGGGGAAGGAGGGTGGGTAATCCTGACTGCAGATGCATACCTATCGGACATCTACATTTATGGTAGGTACAAAACTGTACTATGTCCTTCAAGGATGCATCTGCAGTCCTAACATATGGGTAGAATACCATAGCTAAACTGGGGGAGGAGGCACTAAGATAAAGATGGTGTAGTTAAGATCCCTTGCAAAACAGCAGTTGCAAAACCTGCTCGGGATCTAGAGTATAAGGGAAGATTATAATGCTTGGCAAATGTATGCACGGAGCTCCAAGTAGCAGCTTCTAAAATGTCTTTGGTAGCCACTCCTCGTAGGAAAGCTGTAGTGGTGGCTGTAGCTCTTGTGGAATGAGGTCTGATATTTTCAGGAGTTCTTTTTCCATGAAAGGAGTAGCAAAACCGAATGCAATTTCCTATCAATTTTGAGATAGTCTGTTTTGAAATTGCTTTTCCTTGCATTCCTGTTGCATATGCTACCAGAAGCTGGTCAGTTTTTCTGCTGGTCTTAGTTCTGTCCAGATAGTAGCGTAATTGTCTGTGCACATCCAAGGTATGTAGCAGTAGTCTTTCCCCCCTGTTCTGTGGGTTGGGGAAGAATGTAGGTAAATTAATCACTTGGTTCAATGATACTCTGGAGACCACTTTTGGCATAAAGGTAGGGTTAGTTCTCAGAGAGACTCTATCCTGATGGAAGATAAGGAAGGGTTGTACTGCCATTAATGCCTGTAACTCTGATACCCTTCTTGCTGAAGTGATTGCTAGCAGGAAAGCAGTTTTCCAAGACAAGAACTGTAATTCTGCTGTTGCTGCTGGTTCAAAAGGGGGAAGTGTTAACTTTTCCAGCACAAAGTTGAGATCCCATGTAGGTAAAGGTGGTTTCCTTGGAGGTTTTACATTTTGATTCCTCTCAAGAACTGCCTGAGTAGAGGATGAGAGAAGACAGGAGGATCCATGTTGTATTCTGCTGAAATTGCTGATGCATGAATCTTAATGGAGGAGTAAGACAGGCCAGTGTGGAACAGTTCTGCTAAATATTCCAGGATGTGTGCTATGTTTGCCAATGAGACATTTTCTCCCTTTGCTGCACTCCAAATGAGGTATCTTTTCCACTTGGCTGAATAAGTTTTCCTTGTGGAGGGTCTGCGTGCCTCCAGGATAATGTCCTTAACCCTCTGAGATAAACCTGGGTTATTTTGTTTTATGCAATATTCCAAGCAGCTAGCTGCAGTGTTTTCAAGTTTGGATGTAGGATCTTGTAGTTGTCCTGTGTTAGAAGTAAGGGACATAGAGGTAGAGGCCATGCGTGTGTCCGAGACATGCTTCTCAGTAGCGGGTACCAATGTTGCCTCGGCCAGTCTGGAGCCATCAGGATTACCCTTGGCTGATCCTCTCTGATCTTCAGTAGAACTTTGTACATCAAGGGAAGAGGTGGAAATGCATATGCTGTCAGGTTTTTCCAGCTGAAGGAAAGGGAGTCCACCCTCCAAGCAAGTGGGTGGTATGCTCTTGTGCAGAATTTCAATTGGTGGTTGTGTGGGGAGGCAAACAGGTCCATCTCTGGTAGTCCCCATTTCTTTGTTATGTCTTTGAAGATATCTGGATGCAGCATCCACTCGTGAGCATCCGTGGTAGTTCTGCTTAAGGTGTCTGCTAGAGAATTTTCTTTTCCTGGTACAAATCTGGCCTGAAGTTGAATGTTGAGATTCAGGGCCACATTCCACAGGTCCATTGCCATCCGGCATAGAGGATATGAATGTGTACCTCCCTGTTTGTTGATGTACCACATGACTGTGGTATTGTCCGTCCTCATCAGCAGATGACCCTGTTGAAGGAGTGGTCTGAATGCCTGGATCGCATGTTTCACTGCCAGCATCTCCTTTAGATTTATGTGTAGATTCAGCTGGTCCTGGGTCCATAGGCCTTGTATACACTTGTCCATCATGTGTGCCCCCCAGCCTAGGTCTGAGGCGTCCGTGGTGATGGTCTGGTTTGGATGAGGTTTGTGGAAAGGCAAGCCTCTGTTCAACTGACAGGCCTGAACCCACCACAGGAATTCTTGCTTCAGGCATGGAATTATTGGAATCTGGGCTTCTAGACTGTGCTTGTGTTGAGACCATACATTCCTTAGGTACCATTGTAGCTTTCTCATATGCAGCCTGGCATGTGGAATCAATATTATGCAGGATGCCATGTAACCCAGGGCTTGCAGGACTTTCCTTGCAGTAAGCTGAGTTTGTGTTGTTAATGTCATGAAGTAGACTGGTAGTTGCTTTTGTTTTTCTTCTGTGAGAAAAGCCATCTGAGTTGATGTATCCAGTTCTGCACCCAAGAATGTTATCCTTTGGGATGGTACTAGTCTTGACTTTTGCATGTTGACTGTGTATCCCAAGGCTTGCAGCAGTTGTATGACATTTTCCAAATCTTTTGTTAATTTTGCCTTGTTGTCCGCTTGTATTAGGCAGTCGTCCAGGTATGGGTAAATTTGAATTCCCTGAAGCCTGCAATGAGCAATTACTGATGCCAGGCATTTCGTGAATACTCTGGGCGCAGTAGATAAGCCAAAAGGCAATGCTGAGAATTGATAATGCTCTGATCCTGCAAGAAATCTGAGGTGTCTTCTGCAATCTGGTCGTATAGGGACGTGCAGGTATGCCTCCTTGAGATCTAGAGTCACCAGCCCAAGACTCCTTGCCCAGCATGGGAAGAAGCTGCTGGAGGGTCAGCATTTTGAATTTTGGAACAATGAGGTATGTGTTCAGTGTGGAAAAGTCTAGAATAGGTCTCCATTGATTTTCTTTTCTTGGTACAAGGAAGAGCCTGGAGTAAAATCCTTGGCCTTGTTCCATAGGTGGTACCTCTTCTATAGCTCTCATCCTTAGTAAGTTGTTGATTTGTCTTAGAGCGTCTGTTTTTTTAGCTTGGTGGTAAGTTTGGCATTCCTCTCTTTTTTGGTAGAGTGTGGAAGTGAAACCTGTAGCCCTTGTCTATTGTTTGTAAAGTCCATTTGTCTCCTTTAATGTAATGCCAGTTGTCGGAAAATAAGGCTAGCTGTCCGCCCAAGGGTGCTTCCAGTTGTTCCCTGGTAGGCGGAACCAGAGCCAAGTCATTGCGTCTGCCCTGTGGAAATGGTTGTAGTTGAATCTGTGGCAGTACTTCTCTGGTTGGTAGGTTGCCACTGACGTCCCCTGTAGGCACCCCCTAGATTGACCTCTGCCTCTTGGGCGTCTATTTCTGCCTCTGCGCTCTGGAGTTGTCTGGAAAGGACCAATTCTTCGAAGGCCAATTTCTGCTAAACCTCGGAGGTTGGACCTGTAAGAAATCCTTGACTGTTTGGACAGATTTTGCTTTTTCTTCCACCTTCTTTAGAACCTCCTGTGCCGGGGAGCCAAACAAACTTTGTTTCTCCATGGGAGCATCTAGGAGTTTTGACTTAACATGGTCTGGTAAGGATTGTTCTTTTAACCAGGCATGCCTTCGAATCACTGTTCCAGTCATAGCTGATCTAAAGGAAGCCTCCAGTGCATCACAGCCACATTTTAAGAAATGGTTACTGACCTGCTGAGAGTTATGTACCAAATCCTGAAGGGACTTGCGGTCTATAGGTTCAGGAGAAGACAGTTTTTTATTTAGCTGGTCTAACAAAAATTCCTGGTACTGAATCATGTGAAATTGACAATTCAAGGCCCTGGCCGAAAGAGTAGCAGAAGTATAAACCTTTTTACCCCATCTCTCTAATGCTCTAGATTCCCTTTCAGAGGGAAGAGGGTTTTTGGCAGAGGCAGCTGCCACCCCTTTAGGGCCCTGTGAAATGGTTTCAGGGTCTGCAACAGGAGCCTTATACAAATGGCAGTGTGTGTCCAGGACCCTGTAATATCGGTCTGGCTTGGCAGGGGCCGGAGGAAGAGAATCAGGGGAAGTACAGGCATCATTATATGCATCATCAACAACTGTTAGTACTGGAGGAATGGCTAAAGGCCTATGCTGTGGTAAGTGTAAAAAAGTCCTTAGCCTTTTCCTTGAATCTGAAAAATCCTGGCCCTGCCATTGGAAGTGTTCCCTCATAGCATGCAAGGTTTCCCCAAAGGAAAATTCTTCAGGAGGAGAAGCAGAAGGAATGGAGTCTTCTGCATCAGAATCCTCATAAGGAGAATATGGGCCTTCCTGAGGGTCTGAAATGTCTGAGTCATCCGAGGAATAGTCTGTAGAGACAGGTTCCGAGGTTCAGTCCTAGGCCTCTTATCTGGAGGGGGCTGAGAGGCCCTGTCTGGGTGAGGTTGGGATCCCCTGATCAAAGAAATGAGATCCTCAGCCAGGCTGAGTATTTGGGAACTAGAGGTAGGCCTATGTGAGGGAGTTTTAGCAGGTAAGGCCTTAGAAGATTTAGCTGCTTTAGCCCTGGCAAAAGCCTTGATAGACATAGAAGCAGGGGGTCTAGCAGCCCCACGTGCAGGGGAAGACATGTCTAAAGGAATAGTGTCTGACAAATCCTGGTTGCCTGCTTCTGTAGCAGTAAATTCAGTAGCAGATTCAGCCATGCTCTGTGAGGCCTCGGCTATCGGAGGCATGCTTTCGGCCGAAGAACCGGGGACTCTGTTTCAGCCGAAACAGAGACACTCGCAGTTGGCCTAACCGTGGTTTCAGCCAAAACTGCGGGCCGCGAATGTCGGTCCTTTTCCTTGCGCTTTTTAGCTAATTGAGTAGTCTGAGTCTCCGACGGCATTTTGTATGCAAAAGCGGGACCAAAAAACTCCTCTGCAAACTCCGACCGACGTCTAAGTGTCCGTCGGTTGAAGGAAGCACAGGCTAGACAAGCTGATACGTCGTGGTCTGGGCCTAAGCAAGGAAGGCAGTAAGAATGGAAATCCTTATGAGGTATTTGTTTCCCACAAGTTAAACAATTACTTACTTTGTCTGACATCGGCTGAGGCAAGAAAGAGTCCCCAACGGGGTACTTGGCTTTTTAGAAGTCTTCGGTAGTAGAAATCTCTGGATCTGACCGACCGGCACTTGCGAATAGCTTCTGCTTCGGGCACCGCGCGGCAAGAAATACTGGGGAAAATGGCGTCGGCTGATGCCTTTATACCCAATAAACAGCAGCTATGACGTCGGGTGAAGTGCGACATCAGCCGAGGCCAGACCCAGACTTTGGAATCCGGCCGACTGAAGGGCTGCCTGAGGCAGGACAACCCATATGTTAGGACTGCAGATGCATCCTTGAAGGACATCTGTGTACAACCTGGCACATCAAATTAATATTAGAGTAGATCAATGCTTATCCTTTGTTCCAGCAGGCCGGCAGATATTAGACTTTCTAAATGAGCTCCAGAAGCTTCTCTGGACATCCATGCTAATATAGCTCCTCATGGTAGATGACTAGTCTGATCTAACGTTCACAACATATTTTGTTCCTTTTGGCAAACTCCACTCTGCCACCAGCTCTCCAGTGGACTTAAAGGTCCTTTGACAACTGTACATCTTAAATGAGCAGTGGTGTAGACTGCCACAGATCTCATGGGCTGAAAAGAATTAAGACAGCAATATTAGCCCCCTTCTAGGAAGGGGCAGAATGCAAATCCCTTGGAGCCGCTCAATATCTTCCCTATACAGGGCCCTCTCTCTATGCAATCCAAAACAGACACTGGTCAAGACCATGTGCTACAGGTGTCAGCAAGCCAAAAGAATAGTGTAAAATCTTACACTAAAGTACAGTTGTGTACACTTACCATAAATGTAGATGTTTGAGTGTATTCACTGTTGCAGTCATTACATTCGAGTTATCTGCCTGCAGGCAGCCCTCAGCCAACCTGAACAGCAAAGTCTTATCCAACTACATTTCTGGGTAGTTAAATCTTTTTCCAAAATACTTTGATGCAAAAATATACCGACGCTTAATAGTGCGTTGGTTAAATCTAGCACAAAACTGACAGCCAGGCACATTATGATCAGGGCCTAGGCAAGGAATACAGCATAAATGGAAATCCTTATGAGGTATTTGCTTCCCACAAGTAATACAGTTATTAACTTTTTCTGACATCGGCAAGGAGCAAGAAAAAAGTTTCCCCAATGGGGTACTTCGCTTTAGTGAAGACTTCGGTTCTGAAACTCAAACGCAAATATTTCAATAGTCGGCCGACTGGCACTTGCGAAATGCTTCTGCGTCGAGCACCGCGTGGCAAGAAAGACTAAAGAAAATGGTGTCGGCTGCATGTTTTATACCCCTGACGACCTGACGTCATGGAAGAGAAGACAGCAACCGACGCAGGACCCAAGACTTTGGAATTCAAGCCGAATGAGTGCAGCCTGCCAGCAGATTATCCAAATGTAATGAATGCAACAGTGAAACACGAAGATCATCATCAAAGTCTTGGATTCCTGCGTCAGATGCAGTCTTCTTCCATGACATCAGGGGTATAAAACATGCAGCCGACGCCATTACATCAGTTTTTCTTGCCCCAGATATCAGGTGTCCCCATAATGGGAAGCAATTATATGTTGGGTTACGCCTCCAACAAAAAGCAAATACACCAGAAAGCTGAAATACAATAAACAAGAAGAAAAGTATAGCGAAGAGAAGTCAGGGGGCTGGAGGAAGGGTAACCAGGATTGCAGTGAATACACTTGAGCATCTACATTCATGGTAAGTGTACACAACTGTACTATGTTCTTCGTGTTTCACTGTTGCAGTCGTTACATTTGGGTCGATTCCGAAAGCTAAGAAAGGGAGGAGGAAGTTAGAGAGCATTAGGACCAGCTATTAAGCCCTGCAAGACTGCAGTGGCAAAACCAGCTCTGGATTTAGAAAAAATAGGCATGTGGCAATGTTTGGTGAAGGTATGTACAGAGCTCCAGGTAGCAGCTTCTAGGATGTCCCTGGTAAGAACACCACTGAGAAAGGCTGTAGAGGCAGATGCAGCCCTGGTGGAATATGATCTTCTCCCCTGTGGGGTAGGGTTTTCCATGATGCTTACAGCAGAAATGAATGCAATGGGCTACCCATCTAGAAATGGTTTGCTTTGAAATGGCCTTCCCCTCTGCCCCTGCAGTAAAGCCAACTAGCAGCTGTTCAGATTTTCTGAGAGGCTTAGTCCTGTCCAAATAAAATCTAAGTAGTCTGTGCACATCCAAAGAGTGCAGCATTCGTTCTCTTATTTTGTGGATTTGGGAAAAAAGTAGGCAAATGAATGGACTGATTAAGGGCCACAACTAGACACCACCTTGGACATAAAGGAAGGACTGGTCCTGAGAGACAGCCTGTCTGCATGGAAAATGATGAAGGGCTCCACTGCCATGAGGGCCTGTAATTCAGACACTTCTTTGCGGAAGTGATGGCTAGAAGGAAGGCTGTTTTCCAAGAAAGGAATTTCAACTCTGCAATTGCAGCTGACTCAAAAGGAAGTAAAGTGAGCTTTTCCAATACAAAGTTAAGGGCCCCCCTGGGTGGTCTTAAATTTTTGGCCCCTCTGAGGAATTGCTTTAGCAGGGGGTGAGAGAAGAGGCATGGTTCAGTATTATAATGTGCTGAAACAGTAGAGGCATGAATTTTAATTGATGAGAAGAAAAGCTCCTTGTGGAGCATTTCTGTTAAGTACTGAAGAATATGCAGTAAGCTGGGCACTATTGTGCCCATCCCCCCCCCCCCCCCCGTGTCTGGCTCCACGAACAGTATCTTTTTCACTTTTCAGCATAGGATTTTCTAGTACTAGGCCTCTTTGCCTCCAGGATGACATCCAGCACTTGTTTGCTGAGGGATGGTATAGGAGAACTCAAGTAATTAGCCAGGCTGCCAGGTTCAGGGTTTGAAGCTAGGGGTACAGAATCTGGCCCTCCTGCTGGGGCAGTAGGGAAGGAGTCTGAGGCAGGTGCCATGGTTCCAGTAGTGACATACTGTGCAAGAGGGGTTATCCAATGTTGGCGTGGCCATTCTGGTGCAATGAGTATTGTCCTTGGCTTGTCCTGTTTGATCTTTAGTAAAACTATTGAGAGGAGAGGCAAAGGGGGGGGAAGGCATAAACAGAGGCTTTCCCAGGTAAAGGACAGTGCATCCACTTTCCAAGCTTGTCTGTGGGGAGTTCTTTTGCAGAACTTGTCCAATTGGTAGTTCTCAGGGGAGGCAAACTGGTACATCTCTGGGCTCCCCCATTTGTTTCTCAGAATGTTGAATATCTTTGGCTCCAGTTTCCACTCGTGTGGGTCAATGAAATTTCTGCTTAGGTCGTCTGCCAGTGTATTTAGCTTGCCTGGCAGGAACTGAGCTTGGTAGCTCAAGGCTGTGTTCCACAGAGCCATGGTTAGTCTGCAAAGGGGGTATTGAGTGAGTTCCCCCCTGCTTGTTTATGCACCACATAACAATGGTGTTGTCCGTCTTGACCAATAATTGTCCTGGAAGAATGTGTTCCTTGAAGGCTGCCAGAGAATTCTGTACGGCTAACATTTCTTTCTGACTGATCTGCAAGTGCATTTGACTCTGGTTCCATTTGCCCTGAATGCACTGCCCTGCCAAGTGAGCCCGCCATGCGTAGTCTGATACATCTGTTAGGGTTTGGGCAGCAGGGGGTAGAGTGAATGGCAGTCCCTTGTTGTGGTGGCAGGCCTCTCTCAGCCAAAGGAACTCTCATCTTTATACAAAGGAATGATGGGAATCATTGATGACAGGTCATGAAAATGTTGACACCATAGGCTTTAGATATCATTGTAGTTTCCTCATATGCAGTCTTGCATATGGAATTAGTAGAATGCATGAGGCAATGAGCCCCAGGACTTGTAGTATTTTCCTTACAGACAGCTGGGTCTTGGTGGCCAGTAGTTTGAATTAGGCTGCCAACTTGTTTCTCTAGCGCAAGGTAGGCCATCTGGGAAATTTTATTCAAGCTTGCTCCCAGGAATACAATTTGTTGGCAGGGTACTACATGAGATTTCTTTTCATTTATGGTGTACCCCAGTGAGGTTAGCAGTTTCTTTACAAATGCCAGATGATTTAATAGTATGTTCTGGCTTTCTGCCTGAATTAGACAATCGTCCAGGTATGGGCATATTTGAATATATCTTTGCCTGCAGAATACAATGACTGGAGCGAGGAATACCCTGGGCGCAGTAGATAAGCCAAAGGGCAGTGCAGGGAACTGATAGTGCATGTAGCCTGCTCTGAAGCGTAGGCATTTTCTGCAAGATTCCCTTACTGGGATGGGCAGGTAAGGTTCCTTTAAATCCAATGTTGCCAACCAGGCATTTTTGCCCATCATGGGCAGCAGCGGATGAGTTACCTTTTTGGTATTCCCAAAATGCTGTTTAGGATAGACAAGTCCAGGATAGGATGCCAGTTATTGTCTTTTCAGGGTACCAGGAAAATTCTTGAGTAAAACCCGTGTCCCCATTCCTCTTCTGGTACAGGTTGAATAGCCCTGATACTCAGAAGATTGACAACCTGCTGTTGAGCCTCTGCTCACTGATTTGGGGGTAGGTCTGGCCAACCATTTGGGGTTGGTAAGGAGTGGAAGTGGAATCTGTATCCTTGGGAAACTATAGAACCCATTTGTCTTGGGCAATGAGTTCAGTTTTTTTGCATGCAGGGCAATCTTTCCCCCTAAAGGACCAGTCAGTTGGACAGGGCTTGGAAGGTCTAAGGTTAAGTGATTGTGACAGTTTACTATAGGAGGGTGCATTACCACTTCCAGATTTGGAAGAGGGAGCCCCCCTCACTGCTTAGGCCTGTGAGTACCTTGAGACTGAAGCCTGGGTGGTCTGCTGGTCCTGGGTTTGGACTGAAGGCCTGGAAGAGGCAGGAAAGGACCAATTCTTAGAGGGCCAATGCCTACTAAATCTGGGAGGCTGTACTTGCAGGAAATCTTTAACAGTTTGCATAGATTTAGCTTCCCTCCCCTTTTTAAGTACTTTTGCTTTGTTGCCAAACTGACTGTCTTAGTTTAAGGGAGCATCCAGTAATTTAGCTTTAACGTGATCTGGTAAAGTTTGCTCCTTAAGCCAAGCATGCCTTTTAAGTACAGACCCAGTGACAGCAGCCCTGCAAGATGCCTCTAATGAATCAAAACCACATTGCAAAGTATGTTTACCAACTTTTTTAGGAGAATGCATTAAATCCTGTAATTCTTTACTTTCAGCAGAGTCAGGAATCAACATAATTTTCTGTTTAAATAATCCAATAATATGCTGCTGATACTTTAACATATGAAACTGGCAGTTTAAGGCCCTAACGGCCAAAGTAGCAGAAGTGTACACCTTCTTACCCTATCTATCCAGGGCCCTGGAATCTCTAGGAGGGGGTAGGGTTTTTGGCAGTAGTAGCCTTAATGCCTTTGGGTCCCTGTGAAATGGTCACTGGATCCGCAGTAGGATTCTTAGAGAGGAACTTGATAGAGTCAGGTATTGTCAGGTTTCCTGGGAGTCTAAGGTAAAGTGTCTAGGGTCAGGCTAGATTCCATGAAGGCATCTACAATGTCCAGTACAGGAGGGATAGCTAAAGGCCTGTGTTGAGGTAGGAGTAAGAATTCCCTAAGCCTCTTTTTAGAGTCAGAGCAACCCCTGGCTTTCCCAGCGGAAATGCTTCCTAAGAGTATGCAAAGTTTCACCAAAAGAGAAATCTTTTGGAGGGGAAGCAGAGGGAATGGAGTCCTCTCTGCATCAGAATCCTCCTAGGCAGATAAGGGCAAATCCTGGCCATCAGAAAAAACAAATATCAGAATCCTGATCTGAAGAATCAGAAGGAACATCAGTTCTAGGTCTCTTAGAGGGAGAAGGGTGGCTTCCCCTGATTAGAATAATAAGGTCTTCAGCCATTATTATTTGTTTTTTAGGCATAGGGGCCTGACCATGTGGTCTGGGCATCAGTTCTCTAAGCATGGATAGAGTTTTAGGCCTTGAAGACGATGGCGTCGGGTTTGATATGCAAGTCAGTAGGCCTGAATACACCCTCAGAAGCTGGTCCCTGCACAGCGGCTCTGGACCCATCCAAGGTAGAGACATCTACAGATTCCATAGTTGAAGCATCTCATGGCATAACGGACTCTGAATGGGTCTTAGTAGAGGCTTGCAAATCTGAAGTAGCGGGTACCAGGGGCTGCGAAAGCACCTCACTGAATACCGGCGAACTGGTGACTAGCTTAATGGAAGCGTCGTCGGCACCTTTGTACCTATGCTGTCTGTCTTTATGCTTTTTCGGAATGTTGGTAGTCAGATGGCTTACCAAAGCCATTTCTGGATAATTGAAGAGTATCAACATAGTTGGATGCAAAAATGAACAAACGAATAGTTTGAGGATTAAATAAGGCACAAAACAGACAGCGAGGGACGTCGTGGTCTGGGCCTAAGCAAGGAATGCAGTACGAATGAAAATCTTTGACGTATTTGCTTTCCACATGAAATACAATTGTTCAATTTTACTGACATTGGTTTAGAGCAAGAAAAAGGATCCCCAATGGGGTACTTAGCTTTTTCGAAGACTTCCGATCTGAAACTCGGGGGGAAAAAAAAAAAAGTTATCTACTCACCATAACGTTCCATCTGAGTAGGTAAACTTCATTTGTCAGCAACCTGTGGGTATTGGACCCATATTAGATCCGAGCAGGCAGCTTTAATCAGCTAAGATCTGAGCTCCAAGCTCCTCCCCCTTACCCATAATCCCCTGCCATCCCTCTCTGACCTCAGATCGAGTTTGCTATAGTAACACAGAACATTACAAAACAAAGGATCACCTGCACATCCTAACCTGGTGTTATCCGGAGAAAAAACACAAGGAATCCTTCTAGGACGCACTATAGGTTAGGGGGATGGAGAGGGGGTTGATTGCTGACAAATGAAGTTTACCTACTCAGATGGAACGTTATGGTGAGTACACAACTTCTTTATCTGAAGTAGTTAACTTCATTTGTTCATCAACCTGTGGGACAGAGTCCCCAGCTACCCAAACTTGGGAGGTCCTCATGGAAGAATGTTACGGAGCACTGCAGAGCCGAAGGATGCTCTCCCTCTAGAAATTATATCCCACTTGTAATTGTTAATGAAAGTATGGGATGAAGCCCAAGTGGCTGCTGAACAAATGTCATCCAAGGACACTCTGGAGCAAAAGGCAGCAGAAGTAGAAATCGATCGGGTAGAATGAGCGTGGACTCCTCCAGGTTCAGGCCGGCCAGAACTCTTATATGCAAGAAGTATACATTGGGAACTCCATCTGGACAATGTAACTTTTGATACTGGTTTGCCCAAAAAGGATTTAGCAAAGGATACAAAGAGTTGCTCAGATTTCTTATGTTGAGCGGTCCTGTGCAAGTAGAATCTCAATTGCCTGTGTACGCCTAGAGAAAGTAGTTTGTATTCACCCCTGTTTTGATCATTTGGAAACAAAAAGTACAGTTTTGTACCTACCATAAATGTAGATGTCCGATAGGCATGCATCTGCAGTCCTTACAAATGGGTTGTCCTGTCGTCAGGCAGCCCTTCGGTCGGCCGGATTCCAAAGTCTGGGTCTGGCCTCGGCTGGTGTCGCACTTCACCCGACGTCACAGCTGCAGTTCTTCGGGTATAAAGGCATCAGCCGACGCCATTTTCCTCAGTGTTTCTTGCCCCAGATGCCAGGTGCCCTCTAGGAAGGCTTAATTTGGATAAATGCAAATGGTTCCAAATAGTAGAGAGCAAACAAAAAATAAGCATGTATGTACATATATACAAACAAATACACCATAATAGATTCCCCCAGCTAGCTACAAGATGGGCAAATACCCTAGGAGTACCACAGAGGGGAAGGAGGGTGGGTAATCCTGACTGCAGATGCGTAATCCTGACTGCAGATGCATGCCTATCGGACATCTACATTTATGGTAGGTACAAAACTGTACTAGGTCCTTCAAGGGTGCATCTGCAGTCCTTACAAATGGGTAGAATACCATAGACAAACTGGGGGAGGAGGAGAAATAAGATTATGGTGTAGTTAAGATCCCATGCAAAACAGCAGTGGCAAAACCTGCTCGGGATCTGGAGTATAAAGGTAAATTATAATGCTTGGCAAATGTATGCACGGAGCTCCAAGTAGCAGCCTCTAAAATGTCTTTGGTAGCCACTCCTCGTAAAAAAGCTGTGGTAGTGGCTGTAGCCCTTGTAGAGTGAGGCCTGATGTTTTCTGGAGTTTTCTTCCCATGGTAGGAGTAACAGAATCTAATGCAATTTCCTATCCACTTAGAGATTGTCTGTTTTGAAATTGCTTTTCCTTCCATTCCTGTTGCATATGCTACCAGTAGTTGGTCAGTTTTTCTATTGCTCTTGGTCCTGTCCAGGTAGTAACGTAATTGTCTATGCACATCTAAGGTATGCAACAGTCTTTCTCCCCTGTTCTGTGGGTTGGGGAAGAATGTAGGTAGGTGGATAGCTTGCTTTAAAGATACCCTGGAGACCACCTTTGGCATAAAAGTAGGATTAGTTCTCATGGACACTATCATGATGGAAGATCAGGAAGGGCTGTACTGCCATTAATGCCTGTAGCTCAGATACCCTTCTTGCTGAAGTGATTGCAAGCAGGAAAGCAGTTTTCCATGATAAGTACTGTAAATCTGCTGTAGCTGCTGGCTCGAAAGGAGGGAGTGTCAACTTCTCTAGCACAAAGTTCAAGTCCCATGCTGGCAATGGTGGCTTCCTAGGTGGTTTTACATTTTTAATTCCTCTCAGAAACTGCCTGAGCAGAAGGTAAGAGAAGACTGGAGGATCCAAGTTGTATTCTGCTGAAATAGCTGATGCATGAATCTTAATGGAAGAATAGGACAGACCGTTGTGGAACAGCTCTGCCAAGTATTCCAGGATGTTAGGTATGTTTGCAAGTGACACATTCTCTCCTTTTGCAGTACTCCAAATGAGATATCTTTTCCATTTCGCTGAATAATTTTTTCTTGTTGAGGGTCTGCGAGCCTCCAAGAGAATGTCCTTAACCCTTTGAGATAAATCCGGGTTATTTGGTCTTATGCAATGTTCCAGGCAGCCAGCTGCAGTGTTTTCAGGTTTGGATGCAGAGTTTTGAAGTTGTTCTGTGTTAACAGCAAGGGAACCAGGGGCAGAGGCCATATTTGTTCCCGAGACATACTCCTCAGTAATGGGTACCAATGTTGCCTTGGCCAGTCTGGAGCTATCAGGATGATCCTTGGACGGTCTTCTTTGATCTTCAATAGCACCTTGTGCATCAAAGGAAGAGGTGGGAATGCATATGCTGTCAGGTTTTTCCAACTGAAAGATAGGGAGTCCACTTTCCAAGCAAGTGGGTGGTACGTCCTTGTGCAGAATTTTTTCAGTTGGTGATTGTGTGGGGATGCAAATAAGTCTATTTCTGGTAGTCCCCATTTCCCTGTAATGGTTTTGAAGATGTCCGGATGCAGCATCCATTCGTGGGCATCCGTGGTAGTTCTGCTTAGGATGTCTGCTAGAGTATTTTCTTTTCTTGGCACAAAAATTGCTTGTAACTGAATGTTGAAGCTCAGTGCCACATTCCAGAGGTCCATTGCCATCCGGCATAGAGGGTATGAATGTGTGCCTCCTTGTTTGTTGATGTACCATGTAACTGTGGTGTTGTCCGTCCTTATCAGCAGTTGACCCTGTCGAAGAAATGGTCGGAATGCTTGAATTGCCAGTTTTACTGCCAGCATTTCCTTTTGATTTATGTGTAGGTGCAGCTGGTCTTGAGTCCATAAGCCTTGTATGCACTTGTCCAGCATGTGTGCCCCCCAACCGAGGTCTGAGGCGTCTGTTGTGATGGTCTGGCTTGGTTGAGTGCTGTGGAAGGGTAGTCCCTTGTTTGATTGACAGGCCTGAGCCCACCATTGGAATTCTTGCTTCAGGCATGGAATTATTGGAATTTGGGTTTCTAGGCTGTGCTTGTGCTGAGACCATAAATTCCTTAGATACCACTGTAACTTTCTCATATGTAGTCTGGCATGAGGAATCAATATTATGCAGGATGCCATGTAGCCGAGAGCTTGCAGGACTTTTCTTGCTGTTAGCTGGTTCTGCTTTGTTAATGCCATGTAGTAGAGAGGGAGTTGTTCCTGTTTTTCTACTGCCAGGAATGCCATTTGTTTTGATGTGTCCAGATCTGCACCCAAGAAGGTTATCCTTTGGGATGGTATCAGCCTTGACTTTTTTATATTGACTGTGTATCCCAGGGCTTGCAGTAGATGAATGACCCTTTCCAAATCTTTTGTTAATTTGTTTTTGTTGTCCGCTTGTAACAGGCAGTCGTCCAGGTAAGGGAACATTTGAATTCCCTGAAGCCTGCAATGAGCAATTACTGATGCCAGGCATTTCGTGAATACTCTGGGCGCAGTAGATAAGCCAAAGGGCAATGCTGAGAATTGATAATGCTCTGATCCTGCAAGAAATCTGAGGTATCTTCTGCAATTTGGTCGTATGGGGACGTGCAGGTATGCCTCCTTGAGATCTAGAGTTACCAGCCAAGACTCCTTGCCCAGCATGGGAAGAAGCTGCTGTAGGGTCAGCATTTTGAATTTTGGAACAATGAGGTATGTGTTTAAAGCGGACAGGTCGAGAATAGGTCTCCATTGGTTTTCTTTTCTTGGTACCAGGAAGAGTCTGGAGTAAAATCCTTGTCCTTGTTCCATAGATGGTACCCTTTCTACAGCTCTCATCCTTAGTGAGTTATTTGTTGTAGAGCTTCTGTCTTCTGATTTGGAGGTAGGTTTGGCATTCCTCTCTTCCTTGGCAGAGTATGGAAGTGAAACCTGTAACCTTGGTCTATTGTCTGTAAAATCCATTTGTCTCCTGTGATGTAATGCCAGTTTACTGAAAATAAGGCTAGCTTCCCGCCTAAGGGTGCCTCTAGTTGTTCCCTGGTAGGCGGTGCCAGAGCCAAGTCACTGTGATTGTCCTGTGGAAGTGGTGGTGGCTGGATCTGTGGCTGTACCTCGCTGGTTGTTAGCCTACCACTGACTACCCCTGTAGGCACCTCTGGATTGACCCCTGCCTCTTGAGCGCCTATTCCTGCCTCTCGGAGCTCTGGAGGTGTCTGGAAAGGACCAATTCTTGGAAGGCCAGTTCCTGCTAAAACTTGGAGGCTGGACCTGCAATAAATCCTTGACTGTCTGGACAGATTTTGCTTCCTCTTCCACCTTCAGCACCTGCTGTGCAGGGGAGCCAAACAAATTGAGCTTATCCATGGGAGCATCTAGGAGCTTTGATTTTACATGGTCTGGTAAGGACTGCTCTTTTAACCATGCATGACTTCTGATCACTGTGCCAGTCATGGCTGATCTAAAGGAGGCCTCCAGTGCGTCATAGCCGCATTTTAAGGAATGATTACTGACCTGCTGAATGTTATGGACCATTTCCTGTACAGATTTTTTGTCTAATGGTTCATCCGAGGACAGTTTTTTAGTTAACTGGTCTAACAAATTCCTGATACTGAATCATGTGGAATTGACAGTTCAAGGCCCTAGCTGAAAGAGTAGCAGAAGTGTAAACTTTTTTACCCCATCTCTCTAAAGACCTAGATTCCCTTTCGGAGGGGAGGGGGTTTTTGGTAGAGGTAGCTGCTACAGCCTTGGGTCCCTGGGAGATAGTTTCGGGATCTGCAAAAGGGGCCTTATACAAATGATAATGTGTGTCCGGAACCCTGTAGTACCTATCGGGCTTAGCAGGGGCTGGAGGAAGAGAATCAGGAGCAGTACAAGCATCATCCACAACAGTAAGTACTGGAGGAATAGCTAAAGGCCTATGCTGTGGCAAATGCAAAAAGGTTCTAAGCCTTTTTCTAGAGTCTGAAAAATCCTGGCCCTGCCATTGAAATTGTTCCCTCATAGCATGCAAGGTTTCCCCAAAAGAAAATTCCTCAGGCGGAGAGGCAGAAGGGATGGACTCTTCTGCATCAGAGTCCTCATAAGGAGAAAAAGGGGCCTCTGGAGGGTTTGAATTAGCTGATTCATCAGATGAGCCATCTGAAGAAACTGGCTCAGGGGGCTCTACTCTAGTCCTCTTCTCTGGAGGTGGGTGAGAGGCCCTGTCTGGATGTGGTTGGGATCCCCGGATCAAAGAAATGAGATCCTCTGCTAGACTAAGCATTTGTGAACTATAACTAGGCCTGTGAGAAGGGGTCTTAGCAGGCACAGTTTTGGTAGTTTTTGCTGCTTTAGCCCTGGCAAAGGCCTTAATCGACATGGATGCAGGAGGCCTAGCAGCTCCACGTGCAGGGGTAGAAATATCCAAAGGGATAGTATCAGATAAATCCTGTGAACCTGTAAGAGCAGGTGGGATTTCAGTAGCAGTTTCAGCCAAGCTGGAAGAGGCCTCGGTAAGTGGCAAGCTTTCGGCCGAAGGAAGAACCGTGGACTCTGTTTCAGCCGAAACAGAGACACTCGCGGTAGGCTTAACCGCGGTTTCGGCCGAAACCGCGGACCGCGAGTGTCGGTCCTTTTCCTTGCGTTTTTTAGAAATTTGCGCAGTCGGAGCATCCGACGGCATAATGTAAGCAAAAGCGGAGCCGAAAAACTCTTCAGCAAATTGACCGACGTCTAAGCTTCAGTCGGTTGAAAGAAGCACAGGCTAGACAAGCTGCTACGTCGTGGTCTGGGCCTAAGCAAGGTAAGCAGTAAGAGTGGAAATCTTTATGAGGTATTTGTTTCCCACAAGTTAAACAGTTATTCACTTTTTCTGACATCGGCTGAGGCAAGAAAGAGTCCCCAACGGGGTACTTAGCTTTTTAGAAGTCGTCAGTACTTGTAGTAGTAATCTCTGGTTCTTACCGACCGACCGGCACTTGCGAACAGCTTCTGCTTCGGGCACCACGCGGCAAGAAAGACTGAGGAAAATGGCCCGAAGAACTGCAGCTATGACGTCGGGTGAAGTGCGACACCAGCCGAGGCCAGACCCAGACTTTGGAATCCGGCCGACCGAAGGGCTGCCTGACGACAGGACAACCCATTTGTAAGGACTGCAGATGCATCCTTGAAGGACATCTGGTAAATTAATAGATTGATTGATATTGGGCTCAGAAGCAACTTTGGGTAGAAAGGAGGGATTGGCCCTGAGGGAAACTATCTTCATGGAAGACCAAGTATGGAGGTTTGGCGCAAAGAGCTTGAAGCTCTGAAACCCTTCTAGCCGAAGTGATAGCAATGAGAAAGGCAGTCTAAGATAAATATTTTAGATCCACCGAAGCTGCAGGTTCAAACGGAGGGGCCGTCAGAGACTGGAGCACAAGGGTTAAATCCCATGGAGGGACTGCGTCTTTAACCGGAGGCCTTAAGAGGAAAGTGCCTTTTAAGAAAGTCTTGCATAATTTGGAAGAGGCTAAGGGACCGAGATCACTTCCCACATGATAATGGGAAATCGTGGCTAACTGGACTTTGACCGTAGAAGAGCTAGCACCTTGATCGAATAAAGTTGACAAAAATTCTAACACTGCTGGTATCGGAGCTGTAAAGGGATCCAATTTTCTATGCTCCGCCCAGATTGTAAAGTGTTTCCATTAGCTGTTATAAACCTTTCATGTAGAAGGTTTATGAGCAGCTACTAAAATAGCCTTAACAGAGGACGAGATACCGGTAGTCCTAGCTATTACTGGAACTGGATCAACCAAGCTGTGATCTTGAGGTTGTCCAGATTCAGGGTTGATAATCCTGGTGGGTGAAAGCAGATCCGGGGTGGGATCTAGAATCCATGGAGGATTCATTAGATGAGACCACAGGCATGGGAACCACGTTTGACGAGGCCAGAATGGGGCTACGAGGATCACTCTGCTCCCCAACAGACGGGCTTTCTGCAAGAATTTTACCATTAGGGGAAGAGGGGGATAAGCATAAAGTAGACCGGATGGCCAAACATACACCAGAGCGCCTCTGGGGGATTCCCCTGGTGGGGGAATTAGAGCGAATTAGTCGCTGCACTTTGCATTCGAAGGAGACGCGAAGAGATCACAGCAAGGTTGACCCCACTTGAGGAAGATTTGCTTTGCTATTCTGGGGTTCAGAGACCACTCGTACGGTGAGAGGATGGTTCGACTCAGCCTGTCTGCCAAAATGTTTGACAGACCCGGAATGTGCGTCGCTATGTGAAAGCGGTTGGTGGAGATTGCCCATTCCCAAACTCTCATGGCCTCTCGACAAAGTAGGTAGGATCTGGTTCCCCCCCGTTTGTTGATATACCAGACCACTGACATGCTGTCTGTCTGAACTGAAACTGTCCCTAAGGGAAGAAGGGCCTGGAGTGCTTGCAACACCAAAAGCACCACTCTCATCTCTAGGACACTGATATGCAACAAGGTCTCTGAATGGGTCCACGTGCCTTGGACGGTTCTGCCCATACAGTGCCCCCCCAGGCGAGAAGCATCCATGGTCACTGTGGCTACAGGTGGGGACATAGAAAAGGGATGCCCTTTCTAGAGGTCCGTGGACTGGATCCACCAGAGCAGGGATTTCCTGCAAACCCTGCTGAGGGAAATGGGTGAACTCAGTGGATGTTGCAGGATGGGCCATTGAACCTGCAAGGTCCATTGTAGTATCCTCATGTTCAAGCACGCTAAAGGTAGCAGTTTGATTGTTGCTGCCATGGAACCTAGAGCCCTCAGAACCAATTCCACTGGAGGAGCAGAGGATTGTAGAAGGGCCAGTACGTGGAGCTTCAGAGTTCGAAGCCTGTCTGGAGTTAAGAAGACTTTCAATAGGTTTGTGTCTAACCTGGCTCCTATGAAGTCTAAGATCTGGGTTGGTTGAAGGGAAGATTTCTTGAGGTTGCGATTCCCAGCCGGAAGGACAAAGGAAGTAATTTCTGGCTGAACATAGTAGATGCCTGGTGGGGGCGGTCAGGAGCCAGTCGTCCAGGCACAGAAAGACCTGTATTCCCTGGAGTCTCAGGTGGGCCGCTACAACTGCCAAAACCTTGGTTAACACCCTGGGGGCTGTGGCGAGACCAAAGGGAAGGGCCCTGAACTGGTAGTGGCTGGCTCCTAGCCGGAAGCGGAGAAACCTTCTGGATCTTCTGTCCATCAAAATGTGGTAGTACGCATCCTTGAGGTTTATCGAGCACATCCAGTCGTTCTCCTGTAAGAGTGGGAGAATGGATTGAATGGTGACCATCCGGAACTTCTCTTTGGCCCCTGACAGGTTTAGAAAGGACAGGTCAAGGATTGGCCTCAAGTCCCCCGTCTTTTTTGGCACCAGAAATAATCTGGAGTAAAAGCCCGATCTGGATTGATCTGGGGGGGCATTGCTGGATCGCTCCTTTTTCTGGCAGCTGGCTTATTTCTGCGGCTGCTACAGCCTCCCTTTGATTGGGTGGGACACCGGGGAGGCTCCGGGGTCTGAGAGGGGGATACAGAAAGGGAATTTTGTGATCTCTGGATATGATTCGAAGCACCCAACAATCTGTTGTAATGGACTCCCAAACTGCTAGGTGCCTCGAGAAGCGCCCCCCGACTGCCTCCAGAGTGGAATAGTCGGGTAACCCTTCAGGGCTGCTGCGTGGGCCAATTAGAAAAGGGTTCTCTCTACCCGAAATTCTTCGGTCCCCCTCTGCCTCTGGGCCTGCGTCCACCCTGTCCTCCTCTGCCTCTGAAGGACGAGGGGTCCAGAGCAAAACAGGGCTGTTGAGACTTCCAGAACCACATCTTCTTTTGTCCCCTTTGGCTCCTGGAGAATGACCTCTGTAGAGCCGAGAAGCGGACTCAGACGGCAGACGTCTTCCCTACTTTCTCGCTCTGGACCAGCGTGTCGCGGATGGTCTTGCCAAATAGCGAAGAACCGTCAAATGGGGCATTTGCGAAGGATGCCTTGAAGGGTTCTGCAAAATCGCAAAGGCGGAGCCAAGCATGTCGTCATAAGACTATGCCCGCTCAGCTAGCTCTAGCGGCTCCTTCCATGGCATGGGAATGGAGCCGCATAGAGGTGTTCGAAATGGACTTGAGTGACCATTTGAGCTGAGAATACCTTATCCTCGGCCGACATGGACTCTGGGGGCGACCCGACGTATTCCTTGATGAGATCCCGCTTTAGTCGTATCACGTGTGCCATATAATTCAGCGACCTTACGGAGAAGGTAGCTGAAGCGAACTTCCGCTTCCCCAGGTGGTCCATCATCCGAGACTCCTTGTTGGGAGGGTGGACCAAGGATCTCTCCTGGGCTAGTTCCTTCTTGGTGGCGGCCGCCACCAACATGGCATCTACTGGAGCACCCTTGCTCCAAACAGTCCTATCAGTGAGGGGACTGAGGATTCTATCTGGTCTCTTAGGAATGGGCTCCACAGTGTCCGGTTCCTTCCATGCCCTGGTAGTAATCAGATCTACCAGGGGATCGGCGGGAGGGGATACCCAAGAGGTAGATGTGCCTGGGTCAAACGCCTCCAGAAACAGAGTCATCAGAGGAAGGTTTTTGGGCTGACCACGCCCCTCTAATCCGAAGCATTTCCATGATGTCTCCGAAGGAGACGACCTCGCGGGGTGACCTTAGGGAACTTTCCCCTTCCTCCAAGTCCATGTCCTCAGTCAAGGACTCAGGTGAGTCCAAGTGCCTCCTCTTGCACTTGCGTTTGTGAGGAACCTCCTGGGGAGGGCTGTCAGAAGAGGCCTCACCAACCACATCTTGTTCCTTCAAGGGAACCATATGGGATGTAGGCGCAGGCTGTCCCTGGGGCCAGGTGATGGAAGGTAGGCCCGTCAGAGAGAGTGCAGGGTGGAACCATAGAAGGAGCCTGGGGCCTCGAATCCCTCGACAATATCCTCTCCACAACATCGAATGCCGAAGGAGAACTGCTCTCTCTTGGATCCGACAGCAGTCCCCTCGGATCCGATATGTGGATCAGAGCAGTCAGCGAAGCAATCGGATACGAAGGGCCAGTATGCTCCGACCGAGACGGAGCCGAAGACACACTGATACCTCCGGATCAGAAGCTCGGATCCGAAAAGGGACCAGACAAACTCGAGGGTGCGGTTGGAGCCGAAGTATGAGGTACTATTGGCACCGAACCTCCCCGCGGCTCCTATGCAACCCAGATCCGAAGGCTCCGAACCCCGAAAGTGGGTCGGAGAAGGAGCACTCCCATCTGCAGCTGGGCCTGGAGGAACCTACGCATCATCCGGTCCATATCTGCATCGGACAAGCTTCGGGAGGACCTAGAAGAGGCCACCGATGCGGGCCGGGAGTGCTGCCTTGATGACCTCTAAGGCGACTGGGTCTCCTCCTCCGGCTCCAGGGAGAAATGAGGTGAATCAAGCCGGGAAGGAGAAGGCCCGGAAGCCCTGGGAGAAGCTGCTTGTTTAGCCGGTGGAGCCGATGAAGAAGACTCGGCCTGCCGCTTGTGATGTCTCTTTTTACCTCTCCCTCCTTGCTTCCCTCTCCTCCTGGCCTAAGGTGGGAGGATGAGTCCCGGCCAGGGGAGCAGGGATGGAAGGAGGCACTGCCGCGGCAGGTGCCACGGAGGGAGAGGAGGACGACGAAGTCAAGTCCGGGGGCAAAAGTCACGCCAGAATCAACTTCGACCTCCTGTCCTTTAGGGCACTGGGGTTGAAGGCTGCACAAATAGTGCAGCCTGAGGAGAGGTGGTCAACCCCAAGGCAGATAACACACAGTGTGGCCATCCGCTGGGGATAGCTTATGGCCACACAGTGCATTTAGAGAAGGTTTTTGGGGCTTCAGACAGTCTAAAAACACAAGGCCCAACACACACTCCTTCACACACGGGGGGGGGGGGGGGGGGGGATTAAACTACACTAGAGATAAGTTAAATTTTAGAACTAAAAATTCTAACTGGGAAACAACACACAACAGCAATTTAGCTACAAGAAATAAAAGAGTAGTTAAATAAGGATTTTTTTTTCACACTAAACGACTAACTCCCACGCCTGGAACTCATTCTAAGCTGCTGATTCAACCGCGGCAAACGAGATATGGGGTCAGAGAGGGATGGCAGGGGATTATGGGTAACGGGGGGAGGAGCTTGGAGCTCAGATCTTAGCTGATTAAAGCTGCCGGCTCGGATCCGATATGGATCAGATACCCACAGGTTGATGAACAAATGAAGTTAACTACTTCAGATCGAAAATTTCAGGAGTCGGCTGACCGGCACTTGCGAACTGCTTCTGCTTCAGGCACTGCACAGCAAGAAAGACTGATGTAATGGTGTCAGCTGCATGCTTTCTACCCTTGACTACCTGACGTCATGGAAGATGAGACAGCAACCAATGCAGGACCCAAGACTTTGATAATCAGGCCGAATGAGGGCTACCTGCAAGCAGATAACCCCAAATGTAATGACTGCAACAGTGAAAGACTAAGAACATCAGAAGTATGCACTTACTTCCCAAATCTATGAAAGGCTCCCCCATCTTTATCTGAAGAGACTGGGTTTGAAGCCAAAATCAAACTTCCTTAACTAAAGGAAATAACTGGTGGATCCATCACAGGACAGCTGAAAATGTACTTGCCGGTCTGTGGCATTTTGAAATCCTCCTTGGCTTCTTAGCAGTGGCAGTCAGTCTGTTGAAATACTAGCGACATTAAAAGCATGAACAAGAGTGCCTTTTACAGGGAGAATTGCAGAAGGATTAGTAATATATAGCTGTAAAAGCTTGTAATACCGTCTTTGGTGTCGAATTTAAATTTTCCTTCAACTGGAAGAGATCCTTCATCTTAGCAATAGTACCTGCAAATAGAGTTTCCTCTACAAAAGAGCCACAGGAAATGCTTCTCTCCAACTGAAGGAATCAGGGGAAGACACCAGAGTAATATTGTCTAAACCAGTCTCTTCCAAATCACACAGGCATTCAATCTCTTACTTTCAAGAGGAAGAGGCAAACTAAAGACTGAAGAGCCTTAAATGGCACTTCACAAACTTTAGAAATGGTTTTCAGTGACTTCTGGGTTTCTAAAGAGCAACATACATTGCACACAGGAGGCTAAATTCTGGACGATGCAACTCCTCCGTAACCTGGATGCATAACCATGAACAAACAAGGCTTCCTTTTCAGATGAAATGGAATGCCTGGCCTTAAAGGACATGCCATCCTCTTGACCCTTAGTGGCATCTCTGAGGAACATGAGGGGCTGGAAGCAGGAGATGGATGGCCGCAGGACTCCAAAGGGGTACAGCAGATACAAACGAAGGCCAGGAGACAAAAGGAACTAGCAGCCATTTCAAGTCACTTCTCTGAATTCTTTCCAAACTGTAAAGAGCAAGTCTGAGATACCAGCATCAGGATTCATTGCAGATTTGATTAAAATCTTCAGGTTCTAGTTCTCAAGAAAAACACTGAGAGAATAGAACTAACTTCTAATAGTTTTAAGAGTAAAGGAATGGCAACGACAGGCATTAAAATTAGTGATTTTCGCCCAAGCAAAAAAGACAAGCTATGTGGGAGTGCAAAGACAGTCTGCCACAAGTCTACCACACAAACACTTCCTTTTCTCTTAGACATGAGATGCAACAACTTCTCTCAAAAACAAAGACCCCAATGGGGTACTTATCTGCCCAAAAGTTTTATTCCAAAGCTCACCGCCTAATAACTGACGATGTAGATAAGACTATGTTTATCAACAATAAGAAAGTTCTGAGGCTGTGTGTTTGCAAATCTTTTCTACTGGCACACTTGTGCCTCAAATGCAAGCTGCATTTATATATTACTCAGGCCAAACTTGCTACTGCAGAGACTTAAACACCACCAAAGCAGTATTCCCAAAAGTGCTCTACCAGTAACCCTCTTTCTCGTGGTGACAGTGGAGAGAGACTGGGAAGTAGCAGATTGCCCTCCACCAAATGAACAAGCTGCTTTAAAAAAAAAAAAAAAAAAAAAAAAAAAACTTTCAAGCTCTAGCTTTTCAGCTGGTGCAAATCATCCTGAAATGTGGGAAGTCAGGATCATACATTGCTTAGCCCTACTAAATCATGAGTAACACAAGCAGATAAAAGGACAGGCATATTTCAAAGCTGAACACAACTCCGACTTGACTGAAATGCAGTTCAGGGAACAGCATCTGTACACAAACTGCTAAAGTTGCACAGGATGATCAAGTAGCCAGCAGGCAAACTGAAAACGTATTCCTTTCGTTCCATACCTGCATTTATCTTCTCAGCAATCTGTTCCATAGTCAGCTTACGGTCTGTCATGTGTTTGCGGTCCAACTCGATGCGAAGCAGCCAAGGAGAAATACGGGTCACATCAAAGTCCGGCATCTCATAGTACACATTAACCCACTCTTGGTCTTCAGCCACCACAGTGTTCTGAGGGTTCGGGTCATAATAAATGGCAGTGTTGGCAGTCACTTTCCTCAACGTTGTGTGCTCCAGTCTACAGAGAATATCCTGTGGAGACAAAGTTTAGACTTGTATCTGCAAAACGAATTAAAAAATATTATACCAAATTAGACTCCAGAATCTTACCTTAGCCCGCTCTGCATCTCTTGCAGACTGCCCTAGCAAATATACAGTGAGAGAAGGAGTCTTAGGCTTCTTAGATATATTGATCAATTCTTTGAGACGGGGCACACCCAAGGTGACATTCTTGGCAGACACACCAGCATAATGGAAAGTGTTCAAAGTCATCTGTGTAGCTGGCTCACCCAGTGACTGTGCAGCCAATGCTCCCACCATCTCGCCTGGATGTGCCTGAATATAGAAAAAAAAATATTGCTGTAGCCAAAAGAAATGTTTCTAAACAAAATTCAAAAACTAGTAAGTTGAACATTCGGTAAGATTTCTACTGAAAAACATTTAAAACACTTAATTTTTATTTCACAACACCTTTTCACATTTCAACACACTCGCATAATGTGGTAAAAAATAGTACAGTTGTGTACACTTACCATAAATGTAGATGTTAAGAGTGTATTTACAGTTGCAGTCATTACACTTGGGTTATCTGCTTGCAGGAATAAGAGACTTTGTATTTCTGAGTCGGATGCGGTCGCTCCAGGACTGACGTCAGAGGTATAAAAACAGGCATCCTATGCCATTACATCAGTTTTTCTTGCCCTAAATGTCAGCAGCCCCCCAAATAGGGAGCTAGGTTATGGTGGGGAACACCGCAAGTAAAAAGTAAACACCAACACCAATACCAATACCCCAGAAGGGGTTAGTAATAGCCATAGATAGGAAAGAGAGAAAACCAGGGGGCTGGAGGGAAACCAGGACTGCAACAGTGAATACACTAACATCTACATTTATGGTAAGTGTACACAACTGTACTATGTCCTTCGTGTTTCACTGCTGCAGTCATCACACTTGGGTGGATTCCCAAAGCTGAAGGGTGGAGGCAGTCAAGAAGAGTTAGGGCTGGCTAGTATGCCTTGCAGGATTGCTGTAGCAAATCTTGCCCTGGATGAGGAAAAGATAGGCAGGTGGTAATGCTTGGTGAAGGTGTGTACAGAACTCCAGGTAGCAGCCTCCAGGATATCCCTGGTAGGGTCTCACCTGAGAAACGCTGCAGAGGTAGTTGTTGCCCTAGAGGAATATGTTGACCCCCTCAGGGGTTGGTTTCCCATGGTGCTGGTAGCAGAAATGGATGCAGTATGCTATCCATTAGGAAATGGGTCATTTTGAAATGGCCTTGCCCTCCGCCCCTGTTGCAATGCTGACTAGTAACTGGTTGATTTTCTGAAGGGCTTAGTCCTAAGGTAGAATCTGAGCTGTCTGTGCACGTCCAAGGAGTGCAGGATCCTTTCCCCTTTATTTTGAGGATTAGGGAAGAAGGTTGGCAAATGGATGGATTGACAGAGCCACAGTGGACACAAAGGAAGGGTTGGTCCCGAGGGAAACCCTGTCAGCAAGGAAAATAATGATGGGTTCCACAGCCATGAGTGCTTGTAGCTCAGACACTTCTTAGCTGAAGAGATGGCTAGAAGCAAGGCTGTTTTCTGAGAGAGAAATTTAACTCTGCTGATGCAGCAGGTTCAAAGTGGGGGAAGCGTGAGCTTTTCCAGTACAAAGTTAAGGTCCCAAGCAGGGGTGGGTGCTCTCCTTGGTGGCCTTAAGTTGTTTGCCCCTCTCAGGAACAGTTTGATAAGTGTGTGTGAGAAGAGAGGTGGCTCAGTGTTGCAATGAGCAGAAATGGCTGAGGCATGTATCTTAATGGAGGAGAACGACAGATTATCTAGCAGATCTACTCCACAAAGGCCTAAGATAAGAGGCAGAGAGGGCAGTGCTGTCTTCTCCTTTAGATTGAATCCATGAGCAGAACCTTTTCCACTTATCAGCATAGGATTTTCTTGTACTGGGTCTTCTGGCTTCAAGGATGACGTCCAGCACCTGCTTGCTTAGCGTTGTTGGGGGAGAATTCAAAGAGTAAGCCAGGCTGCAAGATTTTGGGTTTGCAGTTGTGGATGCAAAATCTGTTCCTCCTGCTGACAGGAGGGTTGGATTCTGGTGTAGGTGCCAGGGTGGCACCAATGTCAGGCTGCGCAGGAGTGGGTACCAGTGCTGGCATGGCCAGTCCAGGGCAATCAGAACTGTCCTTGGTCTGTCATGCTTTATCTTGAGTAATACTCTTGAAAGGAGGGGTAGAGGGGGAAAGGCAGAGATGGACAGATTTACCCACTGAAAAGATAGGGTATCCACTTTCTAGGCCCTACTTTGAGGAATCCTGGTGCAGAATTTGCTGAGCTGGTGGTTGTAGGGGGAGGCAAAGAGATCCACCTCTGAGGTCACCCATTTCTAATCAGAAGGTTGTAGGTGCTGTGCTCCAACTGCCACTCGTGTGGGTCTACGAGATTTCTGCTTAAGTCGTCTAACAGTAAGTTTTGTTTGCCTGGCAGGAATTGAGCTTGCAGATGGACTTGAATGTCCAAGACCATGCTCCACAGGGCCATGGTTAGCCTGCAGAGTGGGTAGGAATGGGTTCCCCCCTGCTTGTTGATGTACCACATAACTGTGGTGTTGTCGTCCAGGAAAAATTAGAGATCTGAAAGCTGTCAGGGCATTCTGTACAGCTAGCATCTCTTTTTGGTTGATGTGCAGATGAATTTGACTTGGGCTCCAGTGGCCCTGAATACATTTTCCACCCATGTGTGGCCCCAGGCATAGTCTGATGCATCTCTGGTTAGGATCTGGGCAGCTTGGGGTTGAGTAAATGTCAGCCCCTTGTTGTGGTCGCATGCTTCTGCCCACCAAAGGAACTCTGTCCTTAGACAGGGTATGATAGAAGTGACCGTTTCCAGGTCCTGAGAATGTTGGCACCAAAGACTTAAGTACCACTGGAGTTTCCTCATACGCAGTCCTGCATATGGAATCAGCAGTATACATGAGGCCATGAACCCTAGGGCTTGCAATATTTTTCTTTTGCAGACAGCTGGGTGCTGGTGGCCATTTGTTTGAAATAGTCTGTCAGACTTGTTTTTCTGAGGTGAGGAATGCCATCTGGGAAGCTGTGTCGAAGCTTTTGACTGGGTACCAGTTTTGATTTGTTTTCGCTGATATTGTACCCTAAAGAGATGAGAAGGTTTTTCACAAATGCCAGGTGCTGCAGCAGCAATTCCTGACTGCCTGCCTGAATCAAGCAGTCGTCCAAGTATGGGTAAATTTGGATATTTCTCTGCCTGCAGTACGCAATGGCTGCAGCCAGGCATTTTGTGAATACTCTGGGTGCAGTAGATAAGCCAAAGGGAAGTGAAGAGAACTGATAATGCATAAACCCTGCCCTGAAACGTAAATACTTCCTGCATGGATTCCCTTACGGGGATATGCAGATATGCTTCCTTGAAGTCTAGGGTGACTAACCTAGGCATCCTTGGCTAGCACAGGAAGAAGCTGCTGCAGGGTAAGCATTTTGAATTTTGATACCACCAGGAAGGAGTTGAGAATGGAAAGATCCGGGATAGAGTGCCAAAAGCCTTCTTTCCTGGGTACTAGGAAGAGTCTGGAGTAGAATCCTTGACCCCTCTCTGTTCTACTGGAACCAGCTGAATGGTTCTGACATTGAGTAGGGAAAGTACTTGGTTTTGAGCCTCTGCCCATTGGTTTGGAGGAAGGTCTGAAAACCCGCTTGGGGTTGGCAGTGAATGGAAGTAAAATTCGTACCCCTGGGATATAATGTTAAGGACCCACCAGTCCTGTGTGATGGACATCCAGTTTTTTGCATGAAGGGCAAGTTTTCCTCCTAAGGGCACAAGCAATTGGGCAGGACTGGGGAGTGGAGTAATTCAGTCATTGTGAGCTTTTTCTGTAAGAAGATGGCTTACCACTCCCTGACTTTAGGGGTGGGGGCACTCCATTGCTTAGATCTCTGCATAACCTGAGACTGTAGTCTGGGTGTCTGTTTTCCCTGGGTCTGGTTTGAGAAGGGCTGGAAAGGACCAGTGTTTGGAAGGGCAATGCCTACTGAATCTAGGGCGGTTGCACTTGTAAGAATTCTTTACTAGTTTGCAAAGACTTAGCTTTTTCTTCCATCTTTTTTAACAACCTCTTCTGCTTTGTTGCCCGACAGTCCTTATTCAAAGGAGCGTTTAGTAACTTTGACTTGACATGGTCTGGCAAGGTCTGCTCCTTCAGCCAAGCATGTCTTCTCAGTACAGAGCCAGTGACAGCTGTCAGACAAGATGCGTCTAGGGCGTCAACGCCAGACTGCCAAGTATGCTTGCTGATTTGGCTTGCAGAGTGCATAAAGCTCCTGCAATTCTTTATTTTCTGCACAGTCTGCAAATGTTGCCACTTTTTGTTTAAAAAGTTCCATAATATGTTGCTGGTATTTCAGCATGTGAAACTGACAATTCAATGACCTAACATCAAGAGTTGCAGGGGTATATACCTTATTACCCCATCTGTCCAGAGCTCTGGAATCCCTGTCTGAAGGGGTGGGATTTTTGGCTGTAGTGGCCCCGATACCTTAAGCCCCCTGGGAAATTATCTCTGGGTCAGCAGTAGGATTCTTGAAAATAAATTTGTGAGACTGGATTCCATAAAATCACCATCCACGACATCCAGGACAAGGGATATTGCTAAGGGCCTGTGTTGAGGCAACTCCAGAAATTCTCAGTCTCTTTTTGGACTGAGGACAGTCTTGGCAGTCCCAGTAGAAATGATCTCGTAAGGTATGCAAAGTTTCACCAAAAGAAAAATGGTCTGGAAGGAATGCAGAGGGAATGGATTCCTCTGCATCTGAATCCTCATAAGCAGATAAGGGCATGTCTTCATAATCAGAAATTTCAGAGTCATCGGACTCCTGGTCGGTAGAAGCTGAAGGGGACTGGACTCAAGTCTCTTAGCAGGGGAAGGTTGACTTCCCCTAATCAGCGTAATAACGTGTTCAGCCATTCTAAACATTTGTTTTTGTGGCATGGGAGCAGGTGCATGTGCTCTGGTCGGTTTTCTTGACGTAGTGCGTACTCTGGGCCTAAGAAACTCTGTAGTTTTGGTTAAAAAAGCCATCTGTCTGAATCTAACATCGGTTGAGCAAGTAACTGCCTCAGAAGCCAGTGTCAGCTCAGCGGCTCCAGACCCATCCAAGGTAGAGACATTTGCAGGTTCCATAGTCGAAGAGTATCACGGCATAGCAGACTCCAAATGGGCCTCAGTAGAGGCCTGCTAATCCAGTGAAGCAGGCATCAGGGGCTGCGAAAGCATCTCAATGGAGTACCGGCGGACTGGCAACTAGCTTAACGAAAGAGTCGACAGCAGTTTTGGACCTATGCGGTCTAAGATTTTTTGGGATATCGGTAGTCGGATGGCTTACCGAAGCCATTTCAGAATACTGTGATCGAGAGCGAAATAATTTAGCGACAAAGTCACACAACAAATGGTTTGGGCGTTAAATAAGGCACAAAAGCGACAGCGAGGGACGTTGTGGTCTGGGCCTAAACAGGTGATGCAGTAAGAATGAAAACCTCTGATGCATTTGCTTTCCACAAGCAAGACAACTGTTAACTTTTTCTGACAGCACTTAGAGCAAGAAAAAAGGATCCCCAATGGGGTACTTAGCTTCAGAAGACTTCAGGATTATTAATTTCTTAAATGAAAACTCAGGTAGCTTCTGACTGGCACTTCCAAAGTGCTTCTGCTTCAGGTTCCTCGGCAAGAAAAACTGATGTCAGCTGCTGTTTTTATACCCCTGACGGCCTGGCATCAGTCCTGCTGCGACAGCATCTGACGCAGAAATACTAAGTCTCTGGTATTCGGGCTGACTGACGGGTTATCTGCTTGCAGGTAGCCAAGTATGATGAGTGCAACAGTGAAACACGAAGATCACCACCAGGGACAAAAGCAGTCATCCCAAATACCAATAAGAAAGGTACAGTTGTGTAAGAAATTAAAACAGATGTCCCACTGATCACTGCTGCAAGTACTCCTGACGTATATGGTCGTCACTGCTGGCATCTGGCCAGGGTACCAAAGTTTTACCCTCTCAAGTTCTCAAAACATGGTCTCAGATCATATGTTTGGTCATGTGTTGGTGTATACAGACAAGTACGAGACTGGATCCTCAAGACCATCTCTAAGCCAGTGGCCTGAATACTACAGACAAAGGAAGACGTATCAGTTAAGAGGGATATAGCTTGAATGGGTAAGAAAGCTCCCTATTAAAGCAAAGGGAGATAAAAATAGGCAAGCTGAAGTGAGGTAGAGAACAGGAAATGGAGGGTGGGATGATACTGCAACAGTGATCAGTAGGATATCTACTGTTATGGCAAGTTTTTACACAAGTGTGCCATGTCCTGGCTGAAATCACTGCAGCTGTATTCCTGACAAATAGGTGATTTCAACAGCTGAAGGATGGCTGGCTACAGCTGTCCAGCAGTCCAGACAGGATTGAACTATCAAAGGCTGACCTGGATCTTGACAAAGCATCAATTTTGCAGTGTTAGCTAAAGAGGTGTACACAGAACCACATGGTCACCGCCAGTTGAAAAGCCCGTAACGAAGCCACTGCCCTAACGGAATGTGCTTTAGGGCAGGGGGCAAGGTGTTACCATAGTGTGAGTAGCGAAGAGAGATAGAATAGTTGTGTAAAATCTTACCATAACCATAGAAGCCCTTCTCTTCCATGTTGCAGTATTCATATTGTGGGATTTCCAGCCCTCAGGCGACCAGACGTCTGCTCCTATACAAAAGCTTAAGCCTGGCTGCCGTAGGTGCGTGGGACGTCACACACACGGCCATAAAACCTTGGAGTATAAATGTGATGTCAGCACGCACAGATCTCAGAAAATACAGTTATGTACACTTACCATAAATGTAGATGTTAAGAGTGTATTCACTGTTGCAGTCATTACATTTGTGTTATCTGCCTGCATGTAAGCCCTCAGCTGGCCTGAATACCAGAGTCTTGGATTCCTGTGTCGGATGCTGTCTCCTCTTCCATGACGTCAGGTCATCAGGGGTATTTGTCAGGTGCCCCACAATGGGAAGCAATTCCATGTTACGGTACACCTCCATCAAAAAGCAAATAAACCAGAAAGCTTAAATGCACTAAACAAGAAGGAAATGTAGAACCAAGAGAAGCTAGGGGGCTGGAGGGAGGGTAACCAGGACTGCAACAGTGAATACACCCGAACATCTATATTTATGTAAGTGTACACAACTGTACTATGTCCTTCGTGTTTCACTGTTGCAGTCATTACATTTGGGTTGATTCCCAAAGCTAAGGAAGGGAGGAGGAAGTTAGAGAGCATTAGGGCCAGCTATTAAGCCCTGCAAGACTGCAGTGGCAAAACCAGCTCTGGATTTAGAAAAAAATAGGCATGTGGTAATGCTTGGTGAAGCTATACACAGAGCTCAAGGTAGCAGCTTCTAGGATGTCCCTGGTAGGGACTCCTCTCAGAAAGACTGTAGAGGTAGATACAGCCCTGGTGGAATGTGATCTTATCCCCCTGTGGGGTAGGTTTTCCATGGTGCTTATAGCAGAAATGAATGCAATGGGCTATCCATTTAGAAATGGTTTGCTTTGAAACAGCCTTCCCCCTCTGCCCCTGCAGCAAAGCCAACTAGCAGCTGTTCAGATTTTCTGAGAGGCTTACTCCTGTCCAAATAAAATCTAAGTTGTCTGTGCACGTCCAAGGAGTGCAGTATTCCATTCTCCTTTGCTTTGTGGTTTTGGGAAAAAAATAGGCAAATTAATGGACTGATTAAGGGCCACACTAAACACCACCTTGGCCATAAAGGAAGGACTGGCCCTGAGGGAAACCCTGTCTGCATGGGAGATACTGAAGGGCTCCACTGCCATGAGGGCCTGTAATTCAGACAATCTTTTTTGCTGAAGTGATGGCTAGAAGGAAAGCTTTTCCAAAACAAAGTTAAGCTCCCAGGCTGGAGTAGGGGCTCGCCAGGGGGTCTTAAATTTTTGGCTCCTAGAAGGAATTGTTTAGCAAGGGGTGAGAGAAGAGGGGTGGTTTAGTATTATAATGTGCTGAAATGGCAGCGGCTTGAATTTTAATTGACAAAAAGGATAGGCCCTTGTGGAGCATTTCTGTTAAGTACTGAAGAATATGAGGTAAGCTGGGCACCGTTGTGCCCATCCCTTGAGTCTGGCTCCAGGAACAATATCTTTTCCACTTTTCAGCATATGATTTTCTAGTACTAGACCTCCTTGCCTCTAGAATGACATCTAGCACCTGCTTACTGAAGGATGCTATTGGAGAGCTCAAGGAATTAGCCAGGCTGCAAGATTTAGGGTTTGAAGCTGAGGGTGCAGAATCTGGCCCACCTGCTGGGACAGCAGGGAAGGTGTCCGCGGTAGGTGCCATGGCTCCAGCAGTGTTATATTGCGCAAGAGGGGGTACCAGTGCTGGCATGGCCAGTCTAGTGCAATCAGTATTGTCCTTGGCTTGTCCTGTTTGATTTTTAGCAGAACCTTTGAGAAGAGACGCAGAGGGGGAAAGGCATAAACAGAGAGGCTTTCCCAGGTAAGGGACAGGGAATCCACTTTCCAAGCTTGACTGTGGAAAGTCCTTGTGCAGAATTTGTCCAATCGGTAGTTCTGAGCGGAGGCAAACAGGTCTATCTTTGGAGTCCCCATTTGTTCCTCAAAAGGTTGAATATTTTTGGTTCCAGTTTCCATTCGTGTGGGTCCATGAGATTTCTGTTTAGGTCATCTGCCAGTGAATTTAGTTTGCCTGGCAAGATTTGAGCTTGTAGGTGCACTTGATAGCTCAAGGCTGTTCCACAGAGCCATGCCTAGTCTGCAAAGAGGGTACGAGTGGGTTCCCCCCCTGCTTGTTTATGTACCACATAACTGTGGTGTTCTGTCTTTACCAATAATTGTCCTAGAAGGATGTTGTCTTTGAAGGCTGCCAGGGAATTCTGAACCGCTAACATTTCTTTTTGGTTGATATGCAGGTGCATCCGTCTCAGGGTCCATTTGCCCTGAATGCACTGCCCTGCCAAGTGAGCCCCCCCATGCATAGTCTGATGCATCTGTTAGGGTTTGGGCGGCAGGGGGTAGAGTGAAAGGGAGCCCCTTGTTGTGGTAGCAGGCCTTTGCCTACCAAAGGAACTCTGTCTTTATACAAGGAATGATAAGAATCATTAATTCCAGGTCCCGAGAATGTTGACACCATAGGCTTTTTAGATACAGTTGTAGTTTCCTCATAAGCAGTCTTGCATATGGAATTAGTAGAACGCAAGAGGCCATGAAACCCAGGGCTTGCAGAATTTTCCTTGCAAATAGCTGGGTCTTTGTGGCCAGTAGTTTGAAATAGATTGTCAAATAAACTTGTTTCTCTGGAGTGAAGAAAGCCATCTGGGAAACT
Source organism: Protopterus annectens (assembly GCF_019279795.1). Classification (NCBI taxonomy): domain Eukaryota; kingdom Metazoa; phylum Chordata; order Ceratodontiformes; family Protopteridae; genus Protopterus; species Protopterus annectens. The sequence continues at coordinate 456,958,779 of NC_056739.1, forward strand.
GTATTCCTGTGAGCAAGCTTGAACACAATCTGTTGGCAGGGTACTAGGTGAGACTTCTTTTCGTTTATGGTGTACCCCAGTGAGGTTAGAAGTTTCTTTACGAATACCAAATGTTTTAATAGCAAGTCCTGACTTTTTGCCTGAATCAATCGTTCAGGTATGGGTATATCTGAATATTTCTCTGCCTGCAAAATGCAATGGCTGGAGCTAAACACTAATATCCTGGGCGCAGTAGATAAGCCAAAGGGAAGTGCAGAGAGTGCATGGAGCCTACCCTGAAGCGTTGGTATTTCCTGCAAGATTCCTTTACTGAAATGTGCAGGTAAGCTTCCTTTAAGTCTAAGGTTGCCAACCAGGCATCTTTGCCTAGCATAGGAAGCAGCTGTTGAGGTGTTAGCATTTTGAATTTTGGGATTACCAAAAAGGTGTTTAGAATAGAGAGGTCCAGGATAGGACGCCAGCAGCCATCTTTTCTGGGTACCAGGAAAGGTCTTGAATAAAAACCTTGTCCCCTTTCTTCTGCTGGGACAGGCTGAATAGCCCTGATACACAGAAGAGGGAGAACCTGCTGTTGTTCCTCTGCGCAATAATTTGGGGGTAGGTCTGGTCAACCGTTTGGGGTTGGTAGGGTGTGGAAGTGGAACCTATCCTTGGAAAACTATATTTAAAACCCATTTGTCCTGGGTAATGAGTTCCCAGTTTTTTGCATGCTAGGCGAGCTTTCCTCCTAAGGGAGCAGGCAGTTGAGCAGGGCTTGGAAGGGTTAAGAAGGCATTGTGCCATTTTTCTGTAGGGGGTGTCTCTACTTCCTGCTTTGGAAGTGGGAGCCCCCCACTGCGCTTAGGCCTGTGCGTAGCCTGAGACCGTAACCTAGGTGGTCTGCTGCTCCTGGGTTTGGACTGAAGGCCTGGAAGAGACTGGAAAGGACCAAGTCTTTGAAGGCCAATGCCTACTAAATCTGGGAGGCTGTACTTGTAAGAAATCTAACAGGTTGCATAGATTTAGCTTTTTCCTCCACCTTTTTGTGGAAAACTTCTGCTTTGTTGCCAAACAGGCGGTCTTGATTTAAGGGAGCATCCAGCAATTTAGCTTTAACATGATCTGGCAAGTTTTGCTTTTTAAGCCAAGCATGCCTTCTAAGTACAGATCCAGTAACAACAACCCTGCAAGATGCTTCTAAAGAGTCAAAACCACATTGCAAAGTAGGTTTACCAACTTGTTCAGCAGACTGAATTAAATCCTGTAATTCTTTGTGGTCAGCACAGTCAGGAATCATCATTTTCTGTTTAAGCAGTCACATAATATGCTGCTGGTACTTCAACATATGAAACCAGCAATTTAAAGCCTTAATGGTCAAAGAAGCAGAAGTGTATACCTTCTTACCCAATCTGTCCAAGGCTCTAGAATCTCTATCAGAAGAGGTAGGGTTTTTGGCAGCAGTAGCCTTAATGCCCTTTGGTCCTTGGGAAAAAGTCTCTGGATCCGCAGTAGGATTCTTGAAGAGGAACTTGTGAGAGTCCAGTACTGCAATACCTATCAGATTTTCTGGGAGCTGGAGTTAAAGTGTCTGGGGACAGGCTAGATTCCAAGAAAGCATCATCTACAATGTACAGAACAGCAGGGATAGCTAAAGGCCTGTGTTGAGGAAGGAGTAAGAATTCCCTAAGCCTCTTTTTGGAGTCAGAGTAATCATGGCTTTCCCAGCAGAAATGCTCCCCAAGTGTGCAATTTTTCACCAAAAGAAAAATCTTTTGGAGAGGAAGCAGAGGGAATGGAATTCTCTGCATCAGAATCCACTTGGGTAGATAAGGGCAAATCCTGGTAATCAGAAGAAACAAATATCAGAATCCTGATCAGAAGAATCAGAAGGAAAATCAGTTCTAGGTCTCTTAGAGGGGGAAGGCTGGCTTCCCCTAATTAAAGTAATAAGGTATTCAGACATTCTAAGCATTTGCTTTTTAGGCATATGGGCCTGACCACGTAGTTTGGACATCAGTTTTCTAGGTGTGGGTCGAGTTTTAGGCCTGGATGAAGAAGATGGAATCTGTTTAAAATGCAAGTCTGTAGGCCTGAATACACCCTCAGAAGCTGGTGCCTGCACAGCAGCTCTGGACCCATCCAAGGTAGAGACATCCGCAGGTTGCATAGCCGAAGAAGCATCTCGTGGCATACCAGACTCCAAATGGGTCTCAGTAGAGGCCTGCGAATCTGAGGTAGTGGGTATCGGGGACTGCGAAAGAGCCTGAGTACCGGTGGACTGGCGACTAGCTTAACGGAAGTGTCGTCGGCAGTTTTGGACCTATGTGGTCTGTCTTTATCCTTACGTTTTTTTTTTCAGAATATCAGTAGTCGGATGTCGTACCGAAGCAATTTCTGGATAGTTATATAGAGTACCAAAATAATTTGCTGCAAATATAGCCCGACGACGAATAGTTTGGGGATTGAACAAGGCACAAAACCGACAGCGAGGGACATCGTAGTCTGGGCCTAAGCAAGGAATGTAGCACGAATGAAAATTTTTGAGGTATTTGCTTTCCACAGGTAAGACTATTGTTAACTTTTACTGACATCAGTTAAGGGCAAGAAAAGGGATCCCCAATGGGGTACTTAGCTTTTTTGAAGACTTCGGTTCTGAAACACAAAATGCCTTACAAGACTATCTGCAAATGTATAGAGCGGAGTATATTTTTCTGTATTATTCTGTATTATAGAGCTAAATTGTTGCTTAGATATCTGTTGTCTTACTGCTCTGCAAATATACAGAGATCAGTATATATTTTTTTGGTTTTATAATTTGCACTCTGATTCCTCACATCTCTGTTGAAACCCCCCCCCCCCCACGTTCGTGGTTGTAGTTTAAATTTGGTGGCTTTTGCAGTGCCCGCCCCACTGTAGATTTGATCTAGGACACTCCCCCAGTCCCATCTCTTTACCGCATTCTACCTAATAAACCCTTTCTGCACTTGCTTTTAGTCCTTTTTAATTTAATTACATTTTTTCAAACTGTGTGTGGACTAATATTGCTACATACTCATGTGCCATCTTGCACTGAATGTGAATTGTTTTTACTACTGTTTTTGCTACTTTTCTGGAAAAAAAAAATTATAATTGTAAGCCTGTTTTCTACCTTTCCTGTAATTAGTGTTCCAGACACAGATTTGCTGTATCCAGGACTATTTGTAAGCTTCTGAGCCCCCCAAGCCTTTCTGTGTTGGAGGGAAGCCTTCTAGCTTATCAGTGGGAGTGGTAAGCACTAGGTAACCTGTCTACCACATAAGGAGTGGTTCTGGCCCAAAATTTGTAGTTATTGGCCGTTTGGGGGGGGGGGGGGGTCTTCCATCTCTCTCAACTTTCTGATTTAAAGGCCTGCATTTGCACTTGTTACTGTCCTGCAACTCCTGGGCCAATCTCATTTGCTCACTCAAAAAAAAAAAAAAAAAAAAAATTATCTGCTTTTACTGTATTTGTGTTTCTTCCTACTTTATTTTGCTTTTGCGTCATCTTAAAAGTACTCAATTGTATTTATTACTGCTTGGTGTAACTCATTCTAAGCCTTTTAGTTTAAGCACTTGGGCTTCAGACCAGTTGTTTTACATTAAGGTTTGTGGTCTGTACTGTAGTGGCAGAACAGGCAGCTTACAGCCTAAGTTGGGAACTGCTGACTGAGAGCTCAGTGTCTTGTTATTCTAAAAGTGTATTAATCCTGGTTTAAGCACTTGGGCTTCAGGCCAGTTATTTTACATTAAGAAGGTTTGTGGTCTGCACTCTTGTGGGAGGAGAGGCTGGACTCTGCCCTTCTGAGCTGGGAATTTCTGGTTAAAGGCTTATAGTGCCTGCATATTTAAACTGCTTCTTACTGAAATTGGTACACCTTGTTTGCTGTAGCATAGACTAGATCCAGGCTTGCTGAATCTAGCTTTGTTTGCATAACTTGAGCACTAATCCAGGCATTCTTTAAAGTATTCAACTGTATTTATTACTGCTTGGTATTAACTTGATTAAAGTGTAGCTATCATTCCAAGTCTTTTGGATTAAGCACTTGGGCTTCAGACCAGTTGTTTTACATTAGGAAGGTTTGTGGCTTGCACTGTGTGGGCAGGACAAGTAGCTTACATCCTTCTAAGTTGGGAACTGCTGATTGAGGGCTCAGTGTCTGTTATTCAAAAAGTGTCTTAGTTCTGGTTTAAGCACTTGGGCTTCAGGCCAGTTATTTTACATTAAGAAGGTTCGTGGTCTGCACTCTTGTGGGAGGAGAGGCTGGACTCTGCCCTTCTGAGCGGGGAATTTCTGGTTAAAGGCTTATAGTGCCTGCATATCTGAACGGTTTCTTACTGAAATTGGTACACCTTGTTTGCTGTAGCAAAGACTAGATCCAGGCCTGCTGAATCCAGCTTTGTTTGTATGCTTGTTATTTCCTTGAAACGCTAATTCCACCTAAAACGTGGCTTTTCAGCGCTTCTGTGGATCCCTAGTGATATCTGCATTGCTTACTGTACTTATTTCCTTGTTTGGCTTAAAAGAAAGTTACTGTTTGTCGTTTTTGCATTTAAGTTACCTGTAACGCATTGCACTTGCTCACTAAAGCAATTATACAAGTCAGCACTAAAAAATTAAAAGCACTACACCCTCACAAACTCCCCTTGAGTACCTTGTTCCCCCATTGGCCCTTTTTTCCCCAATTATAAAGGAATTCCCAATACTATTCTAGCATGTCCAAAGGTCAGTTGTCAATCTCCTCTCCGGTCCAGCTGGTGAATCTGGGAATCTTGAGGCAATGTTACAACTGCCTCATGTACACAGACAACCCTCTCCTCCTCCCAACAAATTCCAACACATGTGAGAGATGCAACCATATACTGGAGGCAAAGCTCTCTCAACTCAGTACTGGCGAAACCAGTCAGGAGGAGAAGGAAACCACACTCACTACAAATCCAGTTTCACATAGACCTACCACGACAGCAAACCAAACACAAACACACAAAAAGATACTCGGAGGCTCTAAATAAAAATCTGCCTAAGCAGCAGAGGCCTCCAAAGCAGAAACCCAAGCAACCACTACCCCAAAACAAAACACATGCAACACATAGCTCACAAAGCCAGTGTGCCGAACAGTCAAAGCCCTTAAGGCTACACTTGTAATAGGTGACTATCGTCAGGCACACTGACGTCCCGATCACCAGGCTGAACAAGAAGGTCACGGTGAGCTGCCTGTTGGGCGCTAGGATCTGCCACATAACACAAGCACTCAGGTCACTCCAAGGTAAGTACAAATATGACTCCGTCATTGTCCATGCTGGTGTGAATGACCTGAGACGTACCTCCCTGGACTACATGAAAAGAGAGAGAGGAGCTCTCTGAGCATGTAGCCCAGGCCGGTATGACCCTGACCTTGAGTAGCATCTTACCCTCACCAAGAATGATGCCACAATATGAAGAAAAGATGATCAATTTCAACAACTGGCTTAAGTATTGGTGTCATTCAAAGGGGATTCCAATGCCTGTCAGCCTGGGATGACATGCTCGACAAGCCACGATGCTTCGTTAGGGACGGCTAGCACCTGTCACCCCTAGGCTTTCGGACATTGGCAAAGGCTCTTGCTACCCCCATAGTGCCTTTTTTAGGCAAGGCTCAAAAGACAAACCCACCTCCATAGGTATCACAAGGGATAAGAAATTAAGAGTAATGCTACTCAACGCCAGAAGTCTAAACCTCAAGATGCACGCACTCAATACTCTCCTTAGCATGGGGAACATCGATATCTGTGCAGTAACAGAAACCTGGTTCAAGGCTCCAGAGAGCAAACCAGCACTACCAGGTTATACCTCATACCATGCTTTTCGGCCCCAAAACTTGGACCGAAGAGGGGGAGTATCAATATTCATCAAAGATACCCACACCTCCAGGTTGGTGGCATAGCATGAAGCATCAGAGACTATCCATGTGCCACTAACAGTGGGTAAAACTGCCTTCCAGTTTATAGTCTGCTACAGGCCACCCTCCCAAACCCAGGAACCCCACTCGGCCTTCCTGAGAACACTGGAAAATATGAAGGTCTCTCCAAACACCATTATATTGGGCGACTTCAACTACCCAAACATAGACTGGAAGCATTACTCTAGCTCCAACACCCTAGCCCAAAGGTTCCTAGAATTTATAAACTCAAATGCTATGGAACAACTTGTTACAACTCCCACAAGAGGGGAAAATATACTGGACCTGATCATCACCAACATGGGGACTATGCTCCAGACCAGAAGTGTATCCCTCACTGGTAAGATCAGGCCATATTAACTAATCTCACTGGATATTCACATCCCGACTCCACCCCCTGCCCTGAAAACCACAGTGAAAAACTTCTCTAAAGCAAATTTCACACTCCTCAAAACCGAGGTGGAATCCTTCAAAGCCCCCGGGCCTGTGGAAAATATGGCCCAGACCACAGAATCCTTTATAAACGCATTCTATGAACACCTTCAGGAATGCATGGATCATGCAATCCCAAATAAAACCAAGACCCAATCCTCCAAAGGCAGACGTCCTGTCTGGTGGACCCCAGCCATAAACAAACTATACAATAGAAGGAGGAAGCTACTACATGATAGAGCAAAATCCCAAAAAGGGAAGGCATCTCCGATCAGTATTAGCAAAATCTACGGGCACTCAAAATCGTCTAAGGCCAGCTTCGAGAGAAAAATTTCACAGGACACTAAGGATAATCACAAGGCTTTCTTTAATTATGTTAGGAACCTGGGTGGGAATTCCCAGATATGCTCAGAATTGGTCCAAAATGACAAAAAATACACCAAACCCACAGACATTGCCAACATCCTAGCTGACAGGTTCAGCGCAACCCCCCCCACCAAAAGGACAACTATCTATCCTAGCAGAGTGCTGCCCCCCTGACATCTCAGATGCTCAGGTAAGAGCTGCCCTCTCCAAAGCAAAAACACAGCATCAATGGGACCAGACGGTGTCCCAGGCTGCGTCCTACATGAAATCCAAGAAGAGCTAAACCCAAACATAAAACTACTGTTTAATCTCAGCCTTACTACAGGATATGTACCCAAAAAGTAGCGTACAGCAACAGTGGTCCCTCTCCACAAAGGTGGTGCCTCAACGGATCCTGGAAACTATTGCCCCATAAGCCTGACTAGCTTGGTCTGCAAAGCTATGGGAAGGATCATCATGGACCTCATAAATAAAGATATTGGGGACCTACAGACACTGGATCCTACTCAGTTCGGCTTTGTTAAGGGCAGATCCTGCCTCTTAAACCTGGAAATAAATTCTCCTCACCACTACTAAAGACACCAAGGGTAGACAAATGTACAAACTGTGTTAACTGTGCTTTAAGCCTGAAGTTGTGGATGTTAATTACTAGGCTAATCATTTCAGTACTTCAGTAAAGTTTGCACATTGTCAGCTTCACTTTTTAAGCTTTCAATAAATTGAGTTTTAACAGCCTGAAGTTTGAAGCTGTATCGTTTGGACAATTTCATCAGCTTTTTACATTGCAGTGAAGTATATGTTTTTGTCAGCCTTGCTTACCAAGCATCTATTAACTGTGCTTTAACAACTTGAAGCCTGAAGTTGTGGATGTTAACCACCAGGCTAATTATTTCAGTACTTCAGTGAAGTTTGCATTTGTCAGCTTCACTTTTTAAGCTTTCAATAAATTGAGTTTTAACAGCCTGAAGTTTGAAGCTGTGGAGGACAACTGCTTGGATATTCTAGTGAAGTTTACATCCTGTCAGCTTCACTTTAAGCAATAAATTGTGTCTTAACAGTCTGAAGCCTGAAGCTGTGGACGACACCTAAGGTCTTTTTTCTTTGCCTCTTAAACCTGGTTGACTTCTTTGAAACAGTCACCAAAGGCCATTGACGAGGGGAAGGTGGGTCCACACAGCCTACCTGGACCTCGCAAAAGCCTTCAATACAAATAACCACTCGGGCATTATAGATAAGCTCACCAGCTTAAATATAAACCCCTATGTCACTAGATGGGTTGCAAACTGGCTCAAGGACAGAACCCACATGGTTAGAATTGCTGGAGCCATGTCAGACTCCAAACCAGTTACAAGTGGCATCCCACAAGGCTCAGTCCTGGGACCTCTTGTTCGGTATATATTTCTCGGAGGTACAGGCCAACACGGAAGGACTGTGGCTGACCAAGTTCACAGATGACTGCAAACTGGGCGCCATAATCGACTCTCCAGCCGACACAAGCATCCTCCAAAAGGGCCTCAGAAACAGATAACTAGTGCCAGAGCCATGGCCTCACGCTAAACGCCAAAAAAGTGTATAGTAATCCCCTTTGGCAAAAACAAAGTGCCCACAAATTACCACATAGGTGGTAATCCATTAAGTACAGAAGTAATTAGGGACCTGGGGACCCAAGATGATAGCAATCTCTCATTTGACATCCACATGGCCAAAGTTGTTAGAAAAACATTTTATATAGCCCACCTAGTCATGAAGGGATTCACATCTAGATCAGGGGAGGTCATTGTGCCTCTTTACTCATCCCTCATCAGGCCCATAATTGAGTACAATGCCCCTTTTGGGATGTACCTTACCAGACACCAGCAGCAACTGGAAAGACCCCAAAAGTACCTCACCAAGAGGATCAAAGGGCTCAGATGCCATATGCTGCCCGGTTAAAGAAACTCCAGCTCTACTCAGTGGCATACCGCCTGCTCAGAGGCGATCTGTGCTTGACATATAGAGCCATGTCCAGCCCGGAATTAATGGACATGCTGCACCTCAGAAAATCCAAAACCCATCGAGCTACGCGCTCGAGAGACTTGAACCTCAGCACTGAAATAAATAGGACATGCTGGAGGGACAGATTCATAACCCAGAGGCTCCCTTCACTCTGGAATAAAATCCCAGTCAGTTAGGCAGAGTCCCTCATTGACTCTCTTCAAGAGGAATCTTGATGAGTGGATGGGAGATCGTAGGATTACCCTGGGTATCACTTCTCTGTCACTGTTAGACAGAGGCACAGTATACTAACCTCGAAAAAGGGCATAGCAAAATTCATTTAAAATGGGTGGCGAAAGCCAAACACACTCTGGCTAGGCTTATAAATGCCCTAGGGCAGATAGCCTAGTATGAACCTATGAAAATTTCAGGAGTCTGCGACCGGCACTTGCAAACTGCTTCTGCTTCGGGAACCCTGCGGCAACAAAAGAATGATGTAATGGCATTGGCTGTATGTTTTTATACCCCTGACGTTATGGAAGAAGAGACAGCATCCGACGCAGGAATCCAAGACTCTGGTATTCAGGCGGGCTGAGGGTTACCGGCAGGCAGATAACCCAAATGTAATGACTGCAACAGTGAAACACGAAAAACATCTTGAAGCCCAGAGAAGAGACTAAGGTCAACGAGAAGCAAAAGCAAATGTCGTTGCAGGGCTGCAATGAGGGTATACCCTGGAGAAGCTAGGGGATATCAGGGGGGTGGTGGGTGGGAATGAATACTGCAACATGGAAGAGGACATCTATGGGTATGGTAAGATTTTACACAACTATTCTGTGTCTCTTTATTCTCATGTTGCAGTATTCATACTGTTGGAGAGTACCACAGCTAGGAGAATGTTGGGAGGTGGCCGAGGTAGAGGATTCTAGGAATCCTTGCAGAATTGCCTTACCAAATCCTGCCCTAGAGACCTGGCCCAACTTGCAGTGCTTGGTGAAAGTATGGACTGTGGACCAGGTGGCTGCCTCCATGATGAAAGATGTGTCTTGTCCTTTCACAAAGGCCTTAGAGCTAGCCATGCCTCATGTAGAATGAGTTTGCACTCTGAGGCAATGGTTTATGATTTTTTTATTTATTTATTTTACTTTTTCTCATCTCCTCTTAACTAAAGAAGTTTAGTCCTCAATAGCAGAATTAGTACACTGGAATCTGTGTTGATTTTTTGCATACTCATTATTGTATAATATTTTTACTCTTTTAATGTTTATTTTTTGAATATAATTACTTTTGTATGAGTGCAATCATGTCTTTTTTATTTTTTTTTTGTATGATCTTTATGTATTAATTACTGTCACTGTGGAGCTTTTCTCCCCGGGCCTCCACTGAAAATGGACATGTAATCCAGACGGACTATCCCGGTCAACAAATGTAAAATAAAATAAATAAAATAAATAAATGATGATGATAGAGCAAAGACGGATGGATTTTCTGATCCAAGAGGAGATAGTTTGTTTGGAGACTGCCTTACCCTAGTCCCTGGGATGGAAGAAAATGAACAGTTGGTCAGATTTTCTGAAAGACTTGATTTTGTCCAAGTAGAATCTCAGTTGCCCATGTACATTTAGGGAATGGCAGGATCATCTCCACGGAGTTAGTAGGAGAAGGGAAGAAGGTGGGTAGGGAAAGCTCATTAACTACTTTAGGTATAAAGGAGGGCTTAAGTAAATAGGGAAACCCTGTCACTGTGGAAGGTGGTGTACGGAGGGGCAAGCCATCAGGGCCTGTAATTCAGACTCTCTTCTAGCAGAGGCAATGGCCACTAAAAGGATGGTTTGCCATGTGCACATTTGAAGAGATGCTGTGCTGGCTGGCTCAAAGGGGGGAGGGGTAAGCTTTTCCAGCATGGAGTTGAGATCCCATGGAGGAGGAATTGGCTTTTTTGGTGGCCTGATGTTTAAGACCCCTCTCAGCAAAAGTTTTACATCCAGTCTAGACAGAAGAGGTGGCTGTAAAGGCAAGCATACAAAAATGGCTGAGTAAGCTAGTACCTCCATAATGAGTCCACAGGTACAGTTCAGAGCTAGGGGAGGATCTGCAAATGGATCCTTGTTTCTCAGAGAACATCATTTCGAGAATTTCTGCTATTTCGACAAGTCGTTTTTTTCTAGTTGTTGGATTTCTGGCCTCCCTCAGGACAGAGAGCACGTCTTCTGAGTAGTGTTGTCTAAAAGGGATCAAAAAGTTGATCACCCAGAGTTAGCTGTAGTAAAGACAGTTGTGGGCGCAGGAGGGATCCCTGTTGCTGAGTTAGTAGGTCCACCTGGTGGGGTAACTTGTGGTGATTGTCCTTGGCTAGCGAAAACAGAAGGGGAACCAGTGTTGCCTTGGCCAATAGGGAGTCACCAGCAAGGTTTTTGGTTGTTCCCTCTTGATTTTTAGAAGGACTTTCTGAATTAGAAGGAAGGGCGGGAAGGCATATAGGTACATTTCCTGCCATGAAAAACTGAAGGCATCCACTCTCCAAGCTAGTGGTGAGAGAGGATGTATGAAGCTTTCAGGAAGAGGTTGTGTTTCGCTGCTATTCCCCAGATTAGCAAGGTTATCAGACGACCTGTATGCCTTTGTTCCTACTTGTTTGTTTAGGTACCACATGACAGTTGTGTTGTCTGTCAATGTGGAGTATTCCTGGTTGCAGCATGGGAAGGAAAATTTTTAGAGCTAGAGGACAGCAGTCATCTCCCCGAAACTGATATGTTGTTTGTGCAGGGCAGGGGAGCAGCACTGTTGTACCCTGTATCCCTGCATGTTGCTCCCCAGCCTAGGTCTGATGCATCTGTGTGCATAGACTGGGAAGTGGAAGGATGTTGAAGAGGAATTCCCTGGTTGTTGGAAACCTGCTGAATCCACCACTTCAGCTCTAATTTTACATAAGGCAGAAGGGGGATGAGTTTGTCTAGAGGTTGTTGGCTTTGGGACCAAACAGTCTAAGTACCATTGGTGTTTCCTCATGTGCATCTTTGCTAGTGGGAGCATGGGAATGACTGCAGCCATGAGCTCTGTAGTTTGTAGAAACTGTCTTGCAGTTAGATGGGATTCTGTCAACAGAGAAAAGGGGAGGAGAGGGATTGTACCTTGTCTGATGGTTAAGAAAGATCTTATTAGATCTGTTCTGATTCTGCACCCTAGGAAAACCTTGTCCTGTTGTGGGGAGGAGAGAGGATTTTTGGAGGTTGAGAGTGAAACCCTGTCTTTATCCTTATGTTTTTTTCGGAAGATCGGAAGTCAGATGGCTTTCCAAAGCACTTTGGAATACAAATATCGAGAACCAAACTATTTAGCTACAATAAAAGCCAGGTGAATAGTTTGGGCGTTGAACAAAGCACAAAATTGACAGCGAGGTATGTTGTGGACAGGTGACGCAGTAAGAAGGGAAATCTCAGTGTGGTATTTGCTTTCCACAGGAGAGACAGGAGAGAAAGTACAGTTCTGTACCTACCATAAATGTAGATGTTCGAGTGTTCACACTGCTGCAGTCATTACACTTGGGTTATCCTGACGGCAGGATAACCCCAAGTGTAATAACTGCAGCAGTGTAACACGATGAACATCTCAGGTAGTGGCCGACCGGCACTGGTGCGAACTGCTTCTGCTTCGGGCTCCTCGGCAAGAAAGACTGATGTAATAGCACTGGCTGCTTTTTTTACCCCTGACATCAGTCCTGAAGTGACAGGAACAGACGCAGAAATGCTAAGCCTCTGGTATTCGGGCTGAGGGCTACCCCTGGCAGGATAACCCAAGTGTGAGGACTGCAACAGTGAAACACGAAGAACATCTGTTTGTATGGTTCCTTGGGAGACTTGTTCCTGCAGGATGGGAAGTAGAGGGAGCTGATTTTTGGGAGGGGAACAGAATGCTTATTGGTGTAGGTTTTTCTTTACTGGAAATAAAGTATCCTTTTTGGATGATGGAAAGAACCTACCGATCCGTAGTGAGGGTTTTCCAAACAGGGAGGCATTGGGCAAGGCGGCCAGACAAGGGCACTTGAGCAAGGAATTCAGGCAGAGGGTCCCCCTCTTTCTGGAAAGGGCAGTTTGTTTGGGAGGGGTGTGGTTAAAGGGGTCTGGGATAAGGTTGTCTCAGAGATACCCTACGTGGCCTGGCAGTAGAGGGGCGAAATGTGGAAGTGGCCCTTCTAAAATGATGTCTTGACTGGGTAGTTCCTGTAAAATCTGGACACTGGGGACACCAGCAAATGCTTAATGTCCTGCTGTTCCTTGCTTTTTTCTTGCAAGTTTTTAAAAAGTTCTGCAGCACTTTTGACAAATAGGTTATCCAGAGGAGCATCCATGACCTTGGCTTTAAAATCATCTGGCAGATATTGAAGTCTGAGCCAGGAGTATCTGTGCAAGGTGGATGCAGTGGCAGCAGATCTGGCAACTTGCTTCTGCAGCATCATAGCTGCAGCAGATAGCGTGTCTGGCTACTTGGGTGGCCAGTGACAATTTGGAGGAAATGTCTGATTTGGCTGGGCAGTCCAGGGTGGGGGCATGAAAGACTAGGTCTAGGGCATACTTCATGTGGGTTTGGTAGTTTATAGCCCTGAAAGCTAGGGTAGAGGTGGTGTATACCTTTTTCCCCATCCTGCCCATGGTTTTGCTGTCTATAAAATGACAGTAGGGAAGCAGAAGGCAATTGAGTAGATTGTCTGGGGATACTGCAACAGTTGGGTCGGCCAAAGTTTGTTTTATTAAGAAAGTACAGTTGTGTACGAGTGTATTCACTGTTGCAGTCATTACACTTGAGTTATTCTGCTGGCAGGCTACCAGCAGTCGGCCAGAATTCCAAAGTCTAGGTCCGGCGTCGGTTGCTGTCACCTCTTCCATGACGTCAGTGCGTCAGGGGTATAAAAGATGCAGCCGACGCCATTTTCTTCAGTTTTTCTTGCCCCAGATGTCAGGTGCCCCCAAACAGGTAGGCTGAAAAAATTATGCCAAAAAGCATGCATGTACTAAAATAAACATTTCCTTCATCTACAAGCAAATACACCACATAGGTTGTACAGAATAGAGAAGTACAGAAAAGTCCCAGCAAAGAAAAGGGGGATGGTGGGTGGGTAACCTGGACTGCAACAGTGAACACACTCGAACATCTACATTTATGGTAGGTACACAACTGTACTATGTTCGTGTTTCACTGTTGCAGTCATTACACTTGGGTTGAATCCCAAAGCTGAAGTTGGGTGGCTGGGCCTAAATAGGATTAGGAGAGGCTACCAGGCCATGCAGAACTGCAGTGGCAAAGCCTGCTCTGGATTTAGACTAGAGAGGTAAGTGGTAGTGCTTGGGAAAGTGTGCACTGAACTCCAAGTTGCAGCCTCTAAAATGTCTTCGGTTGGTACTCCTCTGAGGACGGCTGCTGAGGTGGCTGCTGCTCTGGTAGAATGTGGCCTAATGCCCTTAGGCACTGACTTGCCATGTTGTGAATAGCAGAAACGAATGCAGTGTCCTATCCATTTTGAAATAGTCTGCTTTGAGATGGGCTTTCCTTGTGATCCTGCAGCATAATCTATAAACAGTTGCTCAGTTTTTCTGAAAGCTTTTGTTTTGTCCAAGTAGAATCGTAGCTGTCTGTGTATGTCCAAAGCGTGCAGAAGTCTCTCCCCTTTATTCTGGGGATTTGGATAGAATGTTGGCAAATGAATGGTTTAGTTAAGAGCCACACTGGATACTACCTTTGGCATAAATGTTGGGTTTGTCCTTAGAGAGACCATGTCCTGATGAAAAATAATGAAAGGTTCCACTGACATCAATGCCTGTAACTCTGAGACTCTTCTTGCTGAAGTTATTGCTAGGAGCAGAGCAGTTTTCCATGATAAGAATTTTATATCAGCTGTATTGGCTGGCTCAAAAGGAGGCAGTCTGAGATTTTCTAAAACAAAATTGAGGTCTCAGGTAGGTATCTGTGCTCTCCTTGGGGGTCTTATGTTTTTTGCCCCTCTGAGGTACTGTCTTAGTAGTGGATGAGAGAAAATACGAGGTTCCGTATTGTAATGAGCTGAAATGGCAGAGGCATGGATCTTAATTGATGAGAAGGATAGGCCTTTGTCCCGCATCTCAGTTAGGTATTGTAAAATCTGAGGTATATTTGGAACAAGTGGTTCGAGTCCTTGTATCAGGTTTCAAGCACAAAATCCCTTCCATCTTTCTGCATAAGATTTCCTAGTGCTGGGCCTCCTGGCTTCTAAAATGACATCCATAACAGCTTTAGAGAGAGGTGTGGTCTGAGTGGCTATATTATCTGCCATGCAGCCAGTTTTAAGGTTCTGGGTTCACTGGGCAGAAACTGATTGTTTTGTTGAGTCAGAAGATGAGGAATTTGAGGTAATGGTCAGGCTGGGCTTTGAGACAAGCTCTTTAGGATTGGGTACCAGTGCTGGCGTGGCCAGTCTGGGGCAATCAGGATCATTTTTGGCTTCTCTTGTCTGACTTTTAGGAGCACCTTAGGAAGAAGAGGTAGTGGAGGAAAGGCATAAACTGTTGGGGTTTTCCAGCTGAATGATGGAGCATCCACTTTCCATGCTTGTGAGTGATAAGTTCATGTGCAGAATCTCTGTAGTTGGCAGTTGAGGGGAGGCAAAAAGATCTGTGTCTGGGCGTCCCCATTTCCTTGTTATGCTGAAGACCTGTGGATTTAGTTTCCATTCGTGAGGATCCATGAGATTTCTGCTTAGTTTGTCTGCCAGTGTATTTTTCGTTCCTGGCAGGAATTGTGCCTGCAGATGTACTTGATAGGTCAGTGCTGTGTTCAACAAAGTCATGGCTTGCCTGCAGAGGGATAGGAATGTGTGCCCCTTTGCCTGTTTATGTACCACATAACTGTGGTATTGTCCATCTTTAGTAATAGTTGTCCTGGATGTAGTAGATCCTTGAAGGCTGTCAGGGCATTCTGTACAGCTAGCATTCTCTTTTTGATTGATGTAAAGATGCATTTGCTCCTTGGGCCACTTGACCTGAATACATTTTTCTGCCATGTGTGCCCCCCAGGCATAATCCGATGCATCTGTTATTGTCTGCCTGGCTGTGGGTGGGTAAGGTGAAAGGCTGTCGCTTGTTGTGGTGACAGGCCAGTGCCCACCATCGAAACTCCTGTTGCAGGCAGGGAATTAGAGTTCTTAGTGTTTCCAAGCTGTGGCAATGTTGAGTCCAAACACTTTTTAGATACCATTGTAGTTTCCTCATTTGCAGTCTTGCATATGGAATTAGTAGAATGCAGGATGTCATGAAGCCCAGGGCCTGCAGAATTTTTCTTGCAGGGAGCTGGGTCTTTGCTGCCATCATTTGAAAGTAATGAGTCAGTTGCCTTTGCTTGTCAGGCGTGAGTTAAGCCATCTGGGCAGTTGTATTTAAGCTTACACCCAGGAATATTATCTCTTGAGAGGGCACTAGTTTTGATTTATTTTCATTTACTGTGCACCCTAGGCAAAGTAGTAATCTTTTTACAAAGGCTTTAGTAGAATGTCCTTGCTCTCTGCTTGAATAAGGCAGTCGTCCAAGTAGGGATATATTTGAATTCCTTTTTGTCTGCAAAATGCAATTACTGGTGCCAGGCATTTTGTGAAGACCTTGGGCACAGTAGATAAGCCAATGGGCAGTGCAGAGAATTGGTAATGCACTGAGCCAGCTATGAATCTGAGGTATCTTCTGCAAGATTGTCTGACTGGGACAAGCAGGTATGCCTCCTTGAGGTCCAAAGTAACTAGCCAAGCCTCCTTGCCCAGCATGGGTAGAAGTTGTTGCAGTGTTAACATTTTGAATTTTGGAACATCCAGGAAAGTATTTAGGATTGACAGGTCCAGTATTGGTCTCCTGGCTTTGTCTTTTTTGGGTACCAGGAAAAGTCTTGAGTATAATCCTTGTCCCTGTTCTTGCTGTGGTACTCTGAATAGCTCTCATGTCCATGAGAGCAGAAATTTGTTTTTGTGCCTCTGCTCATTGGTTTTGTGGCAAGTCCGGCATACCTTTTGATTTTGGAAGGGTGCATAAGTGGAACCTGCAACCCTGAGAAACAATATTCAGTACCCATTTGTCCTGGGTGATCATGTGCCAATTTTGTGAGAAAAGTGCTAGCTTTCCCCCTAAGGGTGCTGCCAAAAGGTAAGTGCTTGGCATTTGTAGAGGAAAGTCATTGGGACTGTTTCTTATAAGGTTGTGATTTTTCTTCTCCTCCGTTGGTGGCTGAAGCACCGCATTGTTTAGGTCTGTATGAGCCTTGGGGCTGAGATCTGCTTCTGTTGCCTGTCTGACACCAGAAAGGACCAATTTTTTGAAGGCCAGTTTCTGCTAAACTTAGGTGGTTGACGTGTAAGAAATCCTTTACTGTCTGCATTGATTTTGCTTTATCCTCCATTTTCTTTAACATCTCTTCTGCCTCAACACCAAACAAAATATCATGCTGTAGTGGAACATCCAATAATTTTACTTTAACTTGTTCAGGTAAACTTTGTTCTTTCAACCAAGCATGCCTTCGAATGACAGAGCCTGTAACTGCGGCTCTACAAGAAACCTCTAATTAATCAAAACCACATTGCAGAGTATGCTTTCTCACTTGCACAGCTGCATGCAATAAATCCTGTATTTCTTTATTGTCAGGACATTCTGAGTTTGTAACCATTTTCTGTTTTAACAAATACATGAGGTACTGTTGATATTTAAGCATGTGAAACTGGCAGTTTAAAGCCCTTACAGCTAAAGTAGCAGAAGTGTAAACTTTTTCCCCCCATCTATCCAGAGCTCTAGAATCCCTATCAGAGGGGACAGGGTTTTTTTTGCAGTGGAAGCCTTAACCCCTTTGGGACCCTGAGGAATTGTTTCTGGGTCAGCAGTAGGATTTTTATAAAGAAATATATGAGAGTCAGGGACCCTGTAGCACCTGTCTGGCTTGACTGGTGCAGGGGGTAAAGAATCAGGAAACAGACTTGATTCAGAGAAAACAATCAACAATATCAAGCACATGGGGGATAGCCAGGGGCCTGTCCTGGGGCAATAAAAGAAAGTCTCTGAGCCTTTTCTTGGATTCTGAATAATCCTGGCTCTCCCAATGGAAATGCTCCGACATGCAAGGTTTCCCCAAAAGAATAATCCTCAGCAGAGAGGCTGAAGGTATAGATTCTTCTGCATCAGAGTCCTCATAGGAAGGGAGAGAATATCCCTGATCTGAAGAGGAATCAGAGGAAACAAACAGAAACCTGGTCCGAGGAGTTATAGTCAGTGTCTTGCCTAGGCCTTTTATCAGGAGGGGGGATGGGAACCCCTGATCGAACATTTTAAGCATACGTTTCTTTGGCATGGATGACTGTCCAGGAGAATGCTGTACTTGTTTCCCAGTCTTTAATGGTGTTTTTTTTTACTTTGCCTTGGCTGCTGTAGTGGACTTAATAGTAAGCTGTGAAGGTCTGAAAACACCCTCAGAAGCCGATGCCTGCTCAGCGGCTCCGGACCCATCTGAGGGAACAGTTTCCGCAGGCCCAATACCTTGAGTTTCCAGAGGCCTAGGTGTCTCCACGTGGGAGTCGATATGGCCTGTGGCTCTGAGGTAGCGGGTGTCAGGGGCCGCAAAAGCGCCTCACTGAGAACCGGCAACTGGCCTAGAAGAGGCTTCGTCGCCGGTTTTGGACCTTGGATGCCTGTCCTTTTCCTTCTCTCTGCGTTTTTTATGAATTCCGGTAGTCAGCTGTTCCGACGGCATTATGTAGTTAAACCTTCGGCCAAAGTAATGTAAAGCAAAACCAAACAGACGCTTAATAGTGCGTTTGAATCTAGCACAAAACAGACAACTAGTAACGTCGTGGTCAGGGCCTAGGCAAGGAATACAGTAAGAATGAAAGTCCTTGTGAGGTATTTGCTTCCCACAAGAAATACAATTGTTAACTTTTACTGACATCAGTCTGGAGCAAGAAAAAGTTTCTCCAACGGGGTACTTAGCTTTATTGAAGACTTTGGTTCTGAAATTAGAGTTCGAAAATCTCAGGAGTCTGCCAACCGGCACTTGCGAACTGCTTTTGCTTCGGGCACCGCGTGGCAAGAAAGACTGAAGAAAATGGCGTTGGCTGCATCTTTTATACCCCTGGCGCACTGACATCAGGGAAGAGGCGACGGCAAAAGACGCCGGACCTAGACTTTGGAATTCTGGCCGACTGCGGGTAGCCTGCCAGCAGGATAACCCAAGTGTAATGACTGCAACAGTGAAAAACAAACATCTTGTAGTCATCAGGGACTTTGTAAAACCTATTTGGCCTCTTAGGGGCAGGAGGTTGAGGGTCTGGATTCTTGGAAACAGAAGTGAAGGCATCCAAGAAAGCTGGGAGTACTGGAGGGATGGCTGAATGTGAAGAGGAGTCAAGCTGTAGAAGCTCAAAGTATCTTTTCTGGGTTTGCGGGATTAAAGTAGTATCCCACTTGAAATGCTCTTTCATTTTTGAGATAGTCCCCCCCCCAAAATAAGTCCTCAGTTGAGGAGTCAACTTAATAGAGTCCTCTTCAGGTCAGTAATAGTCTATGGGTGAGGCAATCTGTGAAACATAAGAGACTGATTCCTAAGGAAGAGGGGTAAGACTGGTCTGGATCTTCCTAGGTAACTGTTTGCTGAGTAGACGCTAAAGGCAGGGAGGAGGCAGAAGCCGGCCTAGGACTCAGTACAGGGATGCTAGTGGGAGTAGGGCCTGTAGGCCTAAGCGTCATAAAGGCCTGCATCAAGGAGAAAGTGAAGGACTCCTAGTTTGGGGCTGCCAGAGGCAATCTGGCTCAAGTACTTAGTTTTCTGCTTCCGTTTAGAAGGTGTGTGCATCTGGATGGGCAAGGAAAAGTACAGTTTTGTACCTACCATAAATGTAGATGTCCGATAGGAATGCATCTGCAGTCCTTACAAATGGTAGTCCTGTCGTCAGGCAGCCCTTCGGTCGGCCGGATTCCAAAGTCTGGGTCTGGCTTCGGCTGGTGTCGCACTTCACCCGACGTCATAGCTGCAGTTTTTCGGGTATAAAGGCATCAGCCGACGCCATTTTCCTCAGTGTTTCTTGCCCCAGATGCCAGGTGCCCTCTTGGATGGCTAAATTTGGATAAATGCCAATGTTTCCAAATAGTAGAGAGCAAACACATAAAATAAGCATGTATGTACATATATACAAACAAATACACCATAATAGATCCCCCCCAAGCTAGCTGAAGGATGGCAAATACCCTAGGAGTACCACAGAGGGGAAGGTGGGTGGGTAATCCTGACTGCAGATGCATTCCTATCGGACATCTACATTTATGGTAGGTACAAAACTGTACTATGTCCTTCAAGGATGCATCTGCAGTCCTTACAAATGGGTAGAATACCATAGCTAAACTAGGGAGGAGGAAAAAGGAGATTATGGTGTAGTTAGGATCCCTTGCAAAACAGCAGTGGCAAAACCTGCTCGGGATCTAGAGTATAAAGGTAAATTGTAATGCTTGGCAAATGTATGCACGGAGGTCCAAGTAGCAGCCTCTATAATGTCCTTGGTAGCCACTCCTCGTAAGAAAGCTGTGGTAGTGGCTGTAGCCCTTGTGGAGTGAGGCCTGATGTTCTCTGGAGTTTTCTTTCCATGGTAGGAGTAACAAAATCTAATGCAATTTCCTATCCATTTGGAGATTGTCTGTTTTGAAATTGGTTTTCCTTCCTTTCCTGTTGCATATGCTACCAGAAGCTGGTCAGTTTTTCTATTGGACTTGGTCCTGTCCAGGTAGTAGCGTAATTGTCTATGTACATCCAAGGTATGCAACAGTCTTTCTCCCTGTTCTGTGGGTTGGGGAAGAATGTAGGTAGGTGGATAGCCTGATTTAAAGACACTCTGGATACCACCTTAGGCATAAATGTAGGATTTGTTCTCATGGTCACTATCTTGATGGAAGATCAGGAAGGGTTGCACTGCCATTAATGCCTGTAGTTCAGAGACCCTTCTTGCTGAGGTGATTGCCAGCAGGAAAGCAGTCTTCCAGGATAAGTATTGTAATTCTGCTGTTGCTGCTGGTTCGAAAGGGGGAAGTGTCAATTTTTCTAGCACAAAGTTCAACTCCCATGCTGGCAATGGTGGTTTCCTGGGAGGTTTTACATTTTTAATTCCTCTCAGAAACTGTCTGAGCAGAGGATGAGAGAAGACAGGAGGATCCAAGCTGTATTCTGCTGAAATAGCTGATGCATGTATCTTGATGGAAGAATAGGACAGGCCTGTATGGAAGAGCTCTGCCAAGTACTCCAGGATGTTGGCTATGTTTACCAGTGCCACATCTTCTCCCTTTGCAGTACTCCAAATGAGATATCTTTTCCATTTTGCTGCATAATTCTTTCTTGTTGAAGGTCTACGAGCCTCAAGGATTATGTCTTTAACCCTTTGGGATAAATTTGGGTTAATTGTTCTTATGTAATGTTCCAGGCAGTTAGCTGCAGAGTTTTCAGGTTTGGATGCAGGATGTTGTAGTTGTTCTGTGTTAACAGCAATGGGATCAGGGGCAGTGCCAATATTTGTTCCCGAGACATGCTCCTCAGCAATGGGTACCAATGTTGTCTTGGCCAGTCTGGAGCTATCAGAATGATCCTTGGATGTTCCTCTTTGATTTTCAAAAGCACCTTGTGCATCAAAGGAAGTGGTGGGAATGCGTATGCTGTCAGGTTTTTCCAACTGAAAGATAGGGAGTCCACCTTCCAAGCAAGTGGGTGGTACGTCCTTGTGCAGAATTTCTTTAGCTGGTGATTGAGTGGGGATGCAAATAAGTCTATTTGTGATAATCCCCATTCTCTTGTGATGGCTTTGAAGATTTCCGGATGCAGCATCCATTCGTGGGCATCTGTGGTAGTTCTGCTTAATATGTCTGCTAGAATGTTTTCTTTTCCGGTACAAAATTGCTTGTAACTGAATGTTGTAGCTCAGAGCCACATCCCATAGGTCCAGTGCCAGCCGGCATAGAGGGTATGAATGTGTGCCTCCCTGTTTGTTGATGTACCACATAACTGTGGTGTTGTCTGTCCTTATCAACTGACCTTCTTGGAGAAATGGTCTGAATGACTGGATTGCCAATTTTACTGCCAGCATTTCCTTTAGATTTATGTGCAGGCGCAGCTGGTCTTGAGTCCATAAGCCTTGTATGCACTTGTCCAGCATGTGTGCCCCCCAACCGAAGTCTGAGGCATCTGTCGTGATGGTTTGGCTTGGTTGACTGTTGCAGAAGGGCAATCCTGTGTTTGATTGACAGGCCTGAGCCCACCATAGGAACTCTTGCTTCAGGCATGGGATTATTGGAATTTTGGTTTCTAGGCTGTGCTTGTGTTGGGACCACAAATTCTTTAGGTACCACTGTAGCTTTCTCATATGCAGTCTGGCATGAGGGACCAGAATTATGCAGGATGCCATGAAGCCTAGGGCTTGCAGTACTTTTCTTGCAGTTAGATGGTTCTGCTTTGTTAATGCCAAGTAGAGAGGTAGTTGCTCTTTCGTTTCTGCAGTTAGGAATGCCATTTGTTTTGATGTGTCCAGCTCTGCACCCAGAAAAGTTATTCTTTGGGATGGAATCAGCCTTGACTTTTTTATATTGACTGTATATCCCAGGGCTTGCAGCAGGTAAATGACTCTTTGTAAGTCTTCTGTTAGCTTGCTTTTGTTGTCCGCTTGTATCAGGCAGTCGTCCAGGTAGGGATAAATTTGGATCCCCTGAAGTCTGCAATGAGCAATTACTGATGCCAGGCATTTCGTGAACACTCTGAAGCAGTAGATAAGCCAAAGGGCAATGCTGAGAATTGATAGTACTCTGATCCTGCAAGAAATCTGAGGTATCTTCTGCAAATTGGTCGTATGGGGACGTGCAGGTATGCCTCCTTGACATCTAGAGTTACCAGCCAAGACTCCTTGCCCAGCATGGGAAGAAGCTGCTGTAGGATCAGCATTTTGAATTTTGGAACAATGAGGAATGTGTTTAAAGCGGACAGGTCGAGAATAGGCCTCCATTTGCTCTCTTTTCTTGGTACCAGGAAGAGTCTGGAGTAGAATCCCTTTCCTTGTTCCATCGATGGTACCTTTTCCACAGCTCTCATTCTTAATAATTGAGATATATGCTTTAGAGCTTCTGCCCTTTGAGTAGGTGGTAGGTTTGGCATTCCTCTCTTTCCTGGTAGAGTATGGAAATGGAACCTGTAACCTTGGTCTATAGTTTGCAAAATCCATTTTTCCCTTGTGATGCAATGCCAGTTCTTTGAAAATAAGGTTAGCTTTCCGCCTAAGGGTGCTTCCAGTTGTTCCCTGGTAAGCGGTGCCACAGCCAAGTCACTGTGATTGTGTTGTTGTAGTGGTGGTGGCTGCGTCCGTGCCTCGCTGGTTGTTACCTTGCCACTGGCGTCCCCTGTAGGCACCCCTGGATTGGTTTCTGCCTCTTGAACGCCTATTCCTGCCTCTCTGTGTCTTACAGGAGTCCGGAAAGGACCAATTCTTGGAGGGCCAGTTCCTGCTAAACCTTGGAGGTTGAACCTGTAAGAAATCTTTCACTGTTTGTACAGATTTCGCCTTCTCTTCCATCTTTTTTAGTACCTGCTGTGCAGGGGAACCAAATAAATTGACTTTGTCCATGGGTGCATCCAAAAGCTTTGATTTGACATGGTCTGGTAATGCCTGCTCTTTCAACCATGCATGTCTCCTGATAACTGTGCCAGTCATGGCTGATGTAAAGGAAGCCTCCAGTGCATCATAGCCACATTTTAAAGAATGGTTACTAACCTGCTGTATGTTATGTACCATTTCCTGAACATATTTTTTATCTAAAGATTCTTCAGAGGACAGCTTTTTAGTTAACTGGTCAAGCATAAACTCTTGATATTGAATCATATGAAATTGGCAGTTCAAAGCTCTAGCTGACAAAGTAGCAGAGGTGTAAACTTTTTTACCCCATCTCTCTAAGGATCTGGATTCCTTTTCAGAGGGGAGGGTTTTTTTAGTAGATGTGGTTGCTACAGCTTTAGGGCCCTGGGAGATGGTCTCCGGATCTGCAAAAGGAGACTTGTATAAATGGTGATGAGTGTCCGGGACCCTGTAGAACCTATCGGGCTTAGCAGGGGCCGGAGGTAATGAATCAGGAGCAGTGCAAGCATCATTAAATGCATCATCTACAACAGAAAGAACTGGAGGTATAGCTAAAGGCCTATGCTGTGGCAAATGTAGAAAGGTTCTAAGCCTTTTTCTGGAGTCTGAGAAATCTTGGCCCTGCCACTGAAATTGTTCCCTCATAGCATGCAAGGTTTCCCCAAAGGAAAATTCCTCAGGTGGAGAGGCTGAGCATCAGAGTCTTCGTAAGGGGAATAAGGAGCCTCAGCAGGGTCTGTATGTTCTGAGTCATCAGATGAATCATCTGTGGATACTGGCTCAGGGGGCTCTGCTCTAGGCCTCTTCTCTGGAGGTGGATGAGAGGTCCTGTCTGGATGAGGCTGGGATCCACGAATTAAAGAAATGAGATCCTCAGCCAAAGAAAGCATATGGGAACTGGTGCTGGGCCTGTGAGAGGGGGGTTTGACAGGCACCGTTTTTGAAGCTTTGGCTGCTTTAGCCCTGGCAAAGGCCTTAATAGACATGGCTGCAGGAGGCCTAGCAGCTGCACGTGCAGGGGTTGAAATATCCAAGGGAATAGTGTCTGATAGTTCCTGAGAAACCGCAACAGAAGGTTGGATTTCAGAAGCCGATTCTACCAGGTTAGAGGAGGCCTCGGTAGAAGGCATGGTTTCGGCTGAAGAAAGAACCGCTTGCTTGGTTTCGGTCGAAACAGAGACACTCGCGGTTTGCTTAACCGCGGTTTCGGCCGAAACCACGGACCGCGAGTGTCGGTCCTTTTCTTTGCGTTTTTTGGTAATTTGCGTTGTCGGAGGATCCGATGGCATAATATAGGCAAAATCAGAGCCTAAAAACTGCTGAGCAAACTCCGACCGACGTCTAAGCGTCCGTCGGTTAAAAGAAGCACAGGCTAGACAAGCTGCTACGTCGTGGTCTGGGCCTAAACAATGTATGCAGGAGTGGAAATCTTTATGAGGTATTTGTTTCCCACAAGATAAACAGTTATTCACTTTCTCTGACATCGGCTGAGGCAAGAAAGAGTCCCCAACGGGGTACTTAGCTTTTTAGAAGTCTTCGAAGTAGTATTCAGTAGTAGTAATCTCTGGATCTGACCGACCGGCACTTGCGAACAGCTTCTGCTTCGGGCGCCACGCGGCAAGAAAGACGGAGGAAAATGGCGTCGGCTGATGCCTTTATACCCGAAAAACTGCAGCTATGACGTCGGGTGAAGTGCGACACCAGCCGAAGCCAGACCCAGACTTTGGAATCCGGCCGACCGAAGGGCTGCCTGACGACAGGACTACCCATTTGTAAGGACTGCGGATGCATCCTTGAAGGACATCAGGCCTGCGCTGGTGTAGGAGAGGTCTCAGTTGGCTGGTCCAGTGACGGTTCCCCTCAACATCTGTTATGACTGGTATCTGAATCAACTCTGCTGAAATGCTTTCCATGAGCACTGACACTGTCTCTTCCAGAGGAGCTGTCGGAACCGGAGTAATCGGGTGTCCCTTGGCCCCTAGAACGGTAGTCGGCAGGACATCAAGGAGGAGTGGCAACTGGAGAAGGCCTGTAAACCTTGGCCTTGTTCCGCAGTTTGGCTTGGGCGGCCAACTGTGAAGCCATCTTAAGCGCGAGGTGTTTAAGCCTTTGGATTTCTAAAATAGATTTAACGTGGACAGACTGTTGCACAAGGTCTTGGGTACGAAGGATTGGCAAATAGAGCAAGCCTTGTGGTCGTGCTCTTTATCTATGCAAAAGGCACAGCGGTCGTGGGAATCTTTGTGCGGAATCTGGCACCCACAACTAGATTTACTCTCAGACATCGGCTAAAGAAAAACCACAGCAACCAAGCTAAAGCTTGAAGTACAAAAAAGGCAAACCCCAATGGGGTACTTATCTCAGACGTCTTCGGACGTAGGAGCGAAGCAGTCCAAGTAATTGTCTGCAGCTGAAAAATTCAGGGGTCTGTGCATGCAGACATCACATTTGTACTTCAAAGCTTATGGTCCTACGCATGATATGTCCCATGCACCGGCAGCCAGGCTTAAGCTTTTGTATAGGAGCCGGTGTCAGGTCATCTGAGGGCTGGAAATCCCACAGTATGACTACTGCAATATGAGAATAGGACATCTTTAGATATCTAGGCTGCAACAGTTTGGAGATTGGCTGGCCCAGCTTTGTGTGCATAAGAAGCAAACAGCTGGTCAGTCTTTTTGAAGGAGTTGTACAAATGATTCAAGTTGCCCATGAATGTCTAGAGAAGGCAAGATTCTTTTCCCCAGTTTTGGACTGGAGGAAAAATGTGGGTAGATACTCATTGAGGGGACAAGTCATTCACTATGCATGAAAGATTAGCCTAACAGTCAACCCATCCT
The DNA here is from genome assembly GCF_019279795.1 of Protopterus annectens. NCBI lineage: Eukaryota > Metazoa > Chordata > Ceratodontiformes > Protopteridae > Protopterus > Protopterus annectens. Next base: position 456,984,964 of record NC_056739.1, read on the forward strand.
TCTGAAAAGGAAGAGGACTAATCATAAAAACTTAACTCAAACTCGTCGGACAGAATTAAGGGCCAAGAGAAGGACAGTTTTCCAAGTACAATATTATACAGAAGTGGAAGATGTTGTTCAAAAGGAGGCAGTGTAAGCTTTTCTACCACAAAATTAAACTCCCAAGGGTGAGACAAGTTTCCAAGATGGGTTAAGATGCAGGACTCTAGGAAAAGCTTGACCTGCACCCAAGACTTAAGTGGAGGGCTAAGAGGGAGTCAAGGCACTGATAACAGACAAGTGAACTTTAATAGACAAGTAGGCCAAACCTCATTAAAGTAGCTCGTAGAGATATCACAGTACAGCAACAACTTATTACAGTAGTCCTGACCATGTCTGCAGCACCAAAAGGAAAATGTTTTCTATTTAGCTGTGTAAGATTTTCTAGTGGTGGATCTCCTGGCCTCCTGTAGGGCTAAACCTCTTCAGAGAAGAGATGTCAGAGGAATTAAAATCCCATCATCCAATGGATTAAGTGAAGAGACGGAAGGTGGGTATGGAGCAGCAATCCTTTTTGTAGAGTTATAATACCTCAGTCAGGTGAAACGGCAGGGGAAACCAATTCTGGCTTGGCCAAAATGGTGCCATTAAGAGGGTACTTCTTTTTGTACTGTAAGAACGTTTGGAAGATGCTGAGGAGAAAAAGCATAGAAAAACCTCCCTGCCACCTGGAAGGAAAAGGTGTCTATCCTCTAGGCTGTGGGAAGAGGGTCCCCGATGCAGAACTGAGGGAACAGAAGGTTGGGTGGAGATGCAGAGGTCTCAGAAGTGCTCCACTGAAGGGTGATCTGGAGTACTCTTCTATTCAAAGCTTACTCATGAGGGTCCCCCAGGAAGTAGCTTAGGGAATCTGCTAGCAGACTATCCTAAGAAGGGATTCATGCGGCTGTGAGCATGATGTCCATTTGAGCTATCAAGTTCCTAGTCTCCTGTGCTAACTTGCACAGCTGGTCAGACCTGGCGCCTCCCTGTTTACGTACCACATGACTGTGGTGTTGTGCACACTAGGAGTACTCTGGTATTCCAGAGGTGGGCAAAAGTATGAGGAGCTTGGAGAAGAGCCCTAATTTCCTTCAGAAATAGAGGTTGCCATTTACCCTGCAATCAGTGATCCTTGTCCATGGTCCCATGCTTCGTCTGAAGCTTGCGTGAACCTGCTATAGAGGAAGTGGTGGTGTGAATGGAAGCTCTGAGTTGTGGGTGACATCTCTTTCACTAAACCAGCTTCTTTTTGACATGAGAGGGGAAATCAGGATGTCCAGGGGGTGACAGTGCTGGGACCACACACATAATGTACTACTGGATTTTTCTTGTGTGAAGTCTGGCCTGGGGAAGCATAGGGATGGTGGCTGCCACAAATCTCACCTGTTGAGTAATAGACTGCAGAGGAGTGACTTTGGAAAAAACTAGACACTAAACCTTCTCCTGGGGAAGGAAGGCATGCATTTTCTTTGTCCAGTCTTCAGCCTAGACCACCAGAACTTTTGCAGGGACCATGTAAGATTTCTAGTTTATAGTGAAGCCCAGATGTTTAAGGAGATGGAGGGTGAAATATTGATGCAGCACAGCTTCTGCAGATAGAACATGCATCTGTTATTCATCCGGGAAGGGGAAAATGACTACTCGAGCAAGAGAATTTTAATATTCTTGCAACTGAGGAAAGACCAAAAGGCAGAGAAGTAAACTGAAAATGCTAAAAACCAGAGGAATCTCCTGCAAGAAGGATGAATAAACAAGTGTAAGTATGCGTTCTTCAGATCTATTCACACTAAGAAAGCTTGGGGAAAGCAAGAACGCCAAGACAGTTTGAAAGATGGTACCTTCAAGTAAGGGTCTATTAGAGACAGGTCTAGGATTGATCTCCAATGCCGTTTTTCCATGGAACTAGAGGAATCATGAAGTTGAATCCTTTCCCCACGAAGTCTTTTTCGGACTTGCTTGATGGTGTCCTGATTCAAGAGATCTTGATTAATGGGGGACCAGAAGGGATATCTTGTGTTCAGAAGGATAAAGTATGCCTTTTAGAAGGGGATTATTTTCCCGAGACATGGCATAACTACCCTTGATGGAGAAGACCCTCTTGTCAGTGACAATAGCTTACCACCTGGCCAGGGAGAGCAACAATCTTTGGGAAAGAGGAGTACAGGGAGTTTACAGATTTTTGCTTCCACAGGGGGACCTCACAGCTGAAGGTTCCATATGGATTTTTTTTCAGAGTAGCTTTTCCTAGGGAGTTTCCTTCATTTCCAAGCTGTCTTGGGATCCCTTCTAATGAAGGAAGCAGATTTAGATGAGTAGTTCTTATGGTATCTAGCAGCTGAGGAAAGAAGAATTTGCCTGCAGTCTTTCACCGTCTTACTTTGGTCTTGGACAGCTTAACAGTCTGGCTGTCTGAGGACCAAACAGTCTTTGCCCAAGGCAGAATCAAAATTTTAGATTTGAAATCCTCAGGCATAGGCTGATTGCAAAACCATGTATATCGGCAGATAACAGATCCAGTGGCAACAGCCCTAGAGGAAGCATCCACATCATAACTGCACTTAATGCTAAGCCTGGCAATCTGAGTGGCCTGCGGAACTAAGATCTTGCACTTGTTGCTTAGATTCTGCAGTGGGAGGGTCCAATATACCTTTGTTCAATGAGGCCAAAACAGAGATCAAATACTTAGCCGTCTCATAATTAACTGCCCTAGAAACAAGAGGAGCATAGTTGCAAACCCTCTTTCCTCATTTATCCCTAACCCTATGATCTTTGTCCACAGGCAGGGCATTAACACTGGGCAGAAGCTTTGTGTGTCTAGAAAAAGATACTGCTGAGGGGTATGGCACTGAATTCTTGTAAAATTTATTCAAAGTCAACAGGCAACTCGTAAAACCTGTCTGGTCTTTTAGGAGCTGGAGGCTGAGAATCTGGTGCAGAAGTGGACTGAAAAGCAGCCTGTAAAACCTCAAAGACTGGGAGATAGCAGAAGGGGCAGAGGTACTCATTTCCAAGATGTAACATCTTACCAGCTGTGCTGTGTGGATTGCCGAAGTGTTTCATCATGTTATGCATAGTCTCCCCAAAGGGAGGAAATAAGGAAGTCTGGTGAGAGGGAGTCCTTATCACAGGAGATTTGTCAAGGAGAATGCAGCTCAGAGTAGTTCAAAGAAATTATTGTTGTATAAGAACTTACCGTAACCTTAGATGTCCTTCTCTTCTATATGCTGCTGTATTCATGACATTAGGGAATTTGCTCCTGTGAAATCTTGAATGTCCAGCAGTTATATAAAAGTTTAATGCTACCGCTAGGGTGCACGCGATGCCCTGCGCCTCTTCAGACGCCTGTTGTAAATGGACGTCGGGTATAAAGCATACGTCAGCAAGCATCCACCTCAGAACTGAATGCCGCTGGAGTCTGCCACTCATGAGTAGGTGTTCCAGGAGTCAGCCAAGTGAGAGGGAAGGCTGGGTGGGAAACTATACAGCAGCATATAGAAAAGAATGACATCTAAGGTTATGGCAAGTTCTTATACAACAATACTATGCCCTTCTATTCATTTGCTGCTGTATTCATGACAGTGAAAGTGCAACAGCTCCTGTCCTATGGAAGGGGAGGGGAACCAGAAGCACTTTCCACAAACCCATGGAGGATGGCTCTGACAAACCCTGCCCTGGCTCTAGAAACAAAGTCCAGCTTGTAGTACCTAGTGAAAGTATGAACAGAGGACCATGTAGCTACTTCGAGGATAACAGGAGTGTCTAATCCTTTAAGGAATGCCCCAGGAGGAGGACACTGCCCTGGTACACACTGCCCTGGTACAGTGAGCCCTATCTGGGGCTGGGAGAGACTTACCATGAGTAGTATAACAGCATGAATCAGTCAAGCGGATATGATTTGCTTGGAAACAGGTTGACCTAGGGCTCTTGGGAGGTGAGAGACCAAGAGCCTGACAGATTTGCATAGGGATTTGGTTTTGGCCAAGTAATACCGGAGCGGTCTGTGAATGTCTGAGGAATGAAGTATCCTCTCCGCCTTGCTCTGTGGAGAGGGGGAAAAAGTTGTCCGACTAGTGGTTTGATTTAAAGACAGCTCATTGACCATTCGGGGCATGAAACAGTAGTTAGTAAGCAAGCATACCCTGTCCTTGTGGAAAACAGTTAAGGAGGGTCTGCCATAAGAACCTGGAGCTCCGAGACACTTCTGGCTGATGTGATGGCCACCAGGATAGTCTTCCAGGGCAATCTTTGATTGGTTTGAAAGGTGGGAGTGTCAATTTCTCCAGGACAAAGTTCAGATCCTGAGGGGGGGGGGGGGGTTCCTTGGTGGTCTGACATGAAGTACTCTTCTCAGAAAGAGTTTGACTTCTAACCTGGAAGCTAGAGGAGATACTGAAGGCAGACATGCAGAGATAGCAACAAATGTACTTTAACACAGGAATAAGATAATCTAGACTTCATAAGGTCACACAGATAAGGCAGGACCACTGGAGGCTCTACTCAGTGGTTGCAGGCTATTTTTTTTTGGACACCACAATGGAAATGTCTTCCATTTTGACAGGTAGGATTTTCTAGTAGTCTATTTTCTGGCCTCCTGCAGAACCTGGATCATGTCCTCTGAGAATCAGTGTCTGAACAGAATCAGCACCCTATCACCAACAGGGTGAGGTCCAGAGTGGACAGTTGTGGGTGTAGGAGTGTTTCCTTGCCCTGTGTGAGTAGGTCCATCTGGTGGGGTAACTAGTGGTGACTGCCTTTGGCTAAGTGAAATAGAAGAGGGAACCAGTGCTGCCTTGGCCAAAAGGGAGTCACCAGCAAGATCTCAGGCTGTTCCTTCTGAATTTTCAGAAGAACTCTTTGTATGAGAGGGAACGGGGTAGGGATGCACAAGTGTACATCCCCTTCCAGGAAATCTAGATAGCATCCACCTTCCAAGCATCTGGGTGAGGTACCTTTGAACAGAAGATCAGGAGCAGTCTGTTCATGGGGGAGGCGAACAGATCCACATATGGGATACCCCATCAATGGACTTGGTCCAGAAACATGTTCCTATTCAACATCCAATCGAGAGGGTTATGGTCCGAATGAATCTGCCATCACATTTTCTGCAGATGAGATATAAACTGCTCGGAGAAGGATCTATTTCCCCAGCGCAATTTCCCAAGCCTGCAGTGCTAGTCTGCACAGCAGGTAGGATTTCACCCCCCCCCTACATGTTGATGTACCACAGCACAGTGGTACTGTCCGTGTACCACCTCAGAATGCGTAGCAGAAAGGGATCCTGGAAAATTTCCTTGATATTGATGTGCTCCCTCTGTTGGGTGTGGGTCCATCCTCACTCTCCAGTTTCCTAGGGTTGCACCCCAGCCTGTGTCTGAGGCATCCGTGAAGAGATCCTGGTTGGGAGGTATGGGTTTGTAGGGGCAGGCCCGGACTCTTCAGAATCATGGAGATCCACCATTTGAGTTCCCTGTTCAAGCATGGCACCATGGGAATCATGAATTCCAGTGGGTGCAAGTGCCGTTTCCAGACTGAAGTTGGATACCACTGGAACTTCCACATGTGCAGCCTTACCATGGGGACAGTTGAGGCTATAAACCCTAGGATTGGAATTACCTGGCTGAGATGGCTTTGAGGGTAAGAAATCCCTCGTAATAAGATGAGCATCACATTCTTGTCTGGAGGTTGGCAAGCCACCATTTCCCTTGTTAGAATTCAACACCCTAGGAACACCTGATCTTGGGAGGGTATCAGAGGATTGTTCGAGGTTTATAGTAAATCCTAGACCCGATAGCAGGGAGATGAAGCTCAGGTGTTGTATGGCTGTGGAACATTAGGGAGCCTGGCTTAAGATGACATTTAAATAAGGGAAAAGCTGTATTCAGTTTGTTCTGGTGAATGTAACGACTGGGGCCAAACATTCTACAAATACCCTTGGTGCTGTAGAAAGCCCAAAGGGTAAAGCACAGAACTGAAAGTGCACAGAGTCCACTGAGAAGCGGAGGTACCACCTGAAGACTGGGTGAATGGGGATTTGTAAGTAGGTCTTATGTCAAAGGACACTAGGAAAGCCTGAGGAAAGATCAGGGGGGTAGGAGAGTAGGGAGAAAGAGCATCCTGACAGATGGGACTCAGAGAAATGTGCTGGAGGTGGGGTAGGTCCAGGATAGGCCTCCAGGGACCTTCCTTTCTGGGGACCAAAAAGTCTTGAATAAAATCCTCTTCCTTTTGCCAAGGTGGGTACCGCCTGAATGGTTCCTTGAGCAATGAGTTCTTGCAGGATTGGTGGGAAGAGACGTATTTGGTCTCAGAGTACGTGATGGATGACTTTTGGGGTGGGTCTAACCTCCCAGGACATTACATATCCCTATTTTATGATTGAGAAGTCCCAGGAGTCCTTGTTAACCTGCTTCCAAGCAGGAAGGGAAAATGTGCATAGATAGAGGGGTATCTGAGGGAGGAGCCTGGTAGTCACAGACCACCAGGTTTTCCCTGAAAGGGCTGTTTAGAAATATGGGGATGGAGGCAGGCCTGAATGGGGACTGTTTCTTGTGTTCCTTTCTGTGTTTTGTCTGAGGTCTCTTGCCAGTTCTCACAAATGAAGTTTTTGATGGGTAATTCATCTGAAAATGAGGTACTGGAGAGAAAGATAAGTCCGTTTCTGCAGATCTTTCCCTTTGGTTTGGAGGGGTTTGAAGAGATTAGCAGCTGCTGCACTAAACACTTGACTGTTGTCCAGAGGTGCATCCAGGTGTTTGGATTTCATGTCATTAGGGAGAGGTTGCAGTCTTGGCCATGAGTACCTTCTGATGACCGAGCCTGACGCAGCAGCTCTAGCAGAGGCTTCGACATCATTGTAGCTGCCCTTGATAGAAAGTTTTGTGAGCATGGGAGGGAAGAGATCTTCCCCTTAGCAGCGGTATCTGGTAGTTCTTCCAATTGTTTTGTTTTATCTGCCATGAGAGCCAGGGCATATTTAGCCATGTGTCTGGCAGTTGATGGCTCTTCCAGCCAGGGTGGCAGAAGTGTATACCTTCTTTCCCAGGTGTTCCATCATCCTGCTCTTTTTAACAGAGGGCAGAAGAGAAGTGGAGGGGAGCAATTTGGAAGTTGTCTATGGTCACAGAAATGACTGCCTGATCTGGAGCAGGAGCCTTTTAGAGAAAGGTTGCCGCCTCAGGCACCTTGTAAAATCTGTCTGGATGCTTGGGAGCTGTGAATCAGGCTCTTTAGAAGCAGCCATGAATGCATCCAGAAAAACATGTACAAGTGGCACAGCAGAAGGGCTAGGAGACTCCAATTGGAGTAATTCACAATATCTTGAGTTTCAGTGACTTGGCTGTATCCCATTTAAAGAAATCTTGCATCTTAGTGATGGTCTCAAAAGTGAGATCCTCACCTGGAGAATCTGTCATTGGACTCCTCCTCTGGGGAGGCATATCACGTGGGGGGGGGGGGGCATTTGTGAGTAGGTGAGGGATTCATCATCATCCTCTGAAGAATACTCTCCTGCAGGGGGGTTGTCAGGGATTGCTCCCTTGGGGGTAGAGCCCGTAGAGGACTGGGGATCAGGCCCTGACATAAGGCCAGGAAACCAATCAGCGGGCCTTTCATAAAGGCCTGCCCATCCAGGGGCTGTTCGACGCACGGAGAAGACTGCGGTTGGGAAATGGTAATGGAGAGATCAGGTAATTAGCTGGGCTGCCAGGTTCAAGGTTTGAAGCTGTGGGTGCAGAATCTGGCCCTCCTGCTGGGACAACAGGGTAGGGATCTGAGGCAGGTGCCATGGTGCCAGCAGTGACACTGCACAAGAGGGGGTATCAGTGTTGGCATGGCCAGTCTGGTGCAATCAGTATAACCCTTGGTTTGTCCTGTTTGATCTTTAGTAGGAGAGGCAGAAGGGGAAAGGCATAAATTGAAAGGAATTTCCATGTGAAGAACAGGGCATCCACTTTCCAAGCTCGTTTTGTGGGGAGTCCTTGTGCAAAATTTGTCCAACTGGTAGTTCTGGGGGGAGGCAAACAGGTCCATCTCTGGGCTCCATTTGTTTCCCAACATGTTGAATACCTTTGGCTCCAGTTTCCACTCGTGTGGGCCCCTGAGATTTCTGCTTAGGTCTGCCAGTGTACTTGGCTTTCCTGGCAGGAATTGAGCCTGTAGGTGCACTTGGTAGATCAAGGCCGTGTTCCACAGAGCCATGGCTAGTCTGCAGAGGGGGTAAGAATGGATACACCCCCTGCTTATGTACCACATAACAGTGGTGTTGTCTGTCTTTACCATTAATTGTCCTGGAAGAATGTGGTCCTTGAAGGCTGTCAGAGCATTCTGAACAGCTAACATTTCCTTTTGATTAATATACAGGTGCATTTGACTTAAGTTCCATTTGCCCTGAATGCACTTCCCTGCCAAATGAGCCCCCCATGCATATGATGCGTCTGTTACGGCTTGGGCAGCAGGGGGTAGAGTGAATGGCATTCCCATGTTTTGGAGGCAGGAACCATCTGTAGACAAGGTACGATAGGAATCATTGACTCTAGATCCTGTGAATGTTGACACCATACGCTTTTTAGATACCACTGTAGTTTCCTCATAAGCAGTCTTGCATATGGAATTAGTAGAATGCAAAAAGCCATGAACCCCAGGGCTTGTAGTATTTTCCTTGCAGATAGCTAGGTCTTTGTGGCCAATAGTTTGAAATAGGCTGTCAAACGAACTTGTTTCTCTCGCGTGAGGTAGGCCATCTGGGAAGTCTTCAAGCTTGCTCCCAGGAATACAATTTGCTGGTAGGGTACAAAATTAATTTCGTTTATGGTGTACCGCAGAGAAGTTAGCTGTTTCTTTACAAATGCCAGATTCAAAAAGTATGTCCTGGCTTTCTGCCTGAATTAGACAATCATCCAGGTATGGGTATATTTGAATATTTCTTTCCCTGCAAAAAGCAATGACTGGAGCCAGGCACTTTGTGAATACCCTGGGCACAGTAGATAAGCCAAAGGGCAGTGCAGAGAACTGATAAGTGCAAGTAGCCTGCTTTGAAGCGTAGGTATCTTCTGCAAGATTCCCTTATGGGGATGTGCAGGTAGGCTTCCTTTAAATCCAGTGTTGCCAACCAGGCATCTTTGCCTAGCATAGGAAGCAGCTGATGAGTTAGCGTCTTGAATTTTCGGATTACCAAAAAAGGGTTTAGGATAGACAGCTCCAGGATAGAACACCAGGAATCATCTTTTCTGGGTACCAGAAAACATCTCGAGTAGAAACCTTGTCCCCATTCTTCTGGGACAGGTTAAATAGCCCTGATGCTTAAAAGGGAGAGAACTTGCTTATGAGCCTCTGCCCACTGATTCGGGGGCAGATTTGGTCAACCGTTTGGGGTTGGTAAGGAGTGGAAGTGGAATCTGTATCCTTGGAAAACTATTTAAAACCCATTTGTCCTGGGTAATGAGTTCCCAATTTTTTGCCTGCAGGGCAATCTTGCCCCCTAAAGGGTTCAGTCAGTTGAGCAGGGCTTGGAAGATTTAAAGTCAAGTCATTGAGACAGTTTACCATAGGGGGGGTCTTACTACTTCCTGCTTTGGATGTGGGAGCCACCCCACTGCTTAGTCTTGCGAGTCCCTTGGGACTGCAGCCTGGGTGTTCTGCTGGTTCTGGGTTTGGACTGAGAAGGCCTGAAGAGGCAGGAAAGGACCAATTCTTAGAGGGCCATTGCCTACTAAATCAGGGAGGCTGTACTTGCTGGAAATCTTTAACAGTTTGCATAGATTTAGCTTTTTCCTCCATCTTTTTAAGTACTACTTAATACTGCTTTGTTGCCAAAGTGGCGGTCTTGGTTTAAGGGAGCATCCAGCAATTTAGCCTCAACATGATCTGGCAAAGATTGCTCCTTAAGCCAAGCATGCCTTCTAAGTACAGATCCAGTGACAGCAGCCCTGCAAAATGCCTCTAATGAATGAAAACCACATTGCAAAGTATGTTTTCCAACTTGTTCAGCAGAACGCATTAAATCCAGTAAATTTTTATTTTCAGAACAATCAGGAATCATTTCGTGTTTAAGCAATCCAATAATATGATGCTGATACTTTAACATATGAAACTGGCAATTTAAGGCACTAATGGCCAAGGTTGCAGAAGTGTATACCAGCACCCTGGAATCTCTATCAGAGGGGGTAGGATTTTTGGCAGTAGTAGCCTTAATATCCTTGGGTCCCTGTGAAATGGTCTCGGGATCCGCAGTAGGATTTTTAAAAAGGAACTTCAGGAAAGTACAGTTTTGTACCTACCATAAATGCAGATGTTCGAGTGTTCACACTGCTGCAGCCATCACACTTGGGTTATCCTGCTATCAGGCGGTCCCGCAGTCGGCCAGAGTTCCAAAGTCTTGGTCCGGCATCAGTTGCTGTCGCTTCTTCCCTGACGTCAGTGCGCCAGGGGTATAAAAGATGCATCAGATGCCATTTTCTTCAGTTTTTCTTGCCCTAGATGTCAGGTGCCCCCAAGTAGGTAGGCAATACATATTGCTAAAAAAACAATATATAAACAATAAAAACAATACCTTCAGTTACAAGCAAATACACCACAAAGGTTGTATACGACAGAAAGGTATAGATAAGTCCAGCTAGGACAGAGGGAGGGTAACCTGGACTGCAGCAGTGTGAACACTAACATCTACATTTATGATAAGTACAAAACTGTACTATGCTCCTGTTACACTGCTGCAGTCATTACACTTGGGTAGAATCACAAAGCTAAGGTTGGGTGGTTGGTCTATAAAGAGTTAGGATTGGCTATGAGGTCCTGCAGAAAGTACAGTTTTGTACCTACCATAAATGTAGATGTCCGATAGGTATGCATCTGCAGTCCTTACATATGGGTTGTCCTGCCACAGGCAGCACTTCGGTCGGCCGGATTCCAAAGTCTGGGTCCAGCATCGGCTGATGTCGCCCTTTCCCAGACGTCAGAGCACCTGGGGTATAAAAGCGTCAGCTGATGCCATCTTCCTCAGTTTTTCTTGCCCCAGATGCCAGGTGCCCTCTAAGGAAGGCTAAATTTGGAGAGATGCAAAAAATTCCAAACATGCACAGTAATATACACCATAATAGATAACCCCAGCTACCTAGAAGAGGGATAAGTACCCAAGAAGTACCACAGAGGAGAAGGAGGGAGGGAGAGAAAACCTGACTGCAGATGCATACCTATCTGACATCTACATTTATGGCAGGTACAAAACTGTACTATGTCCTTCAAGGATGCATCTGCAGTCCTTACATATGTGTAGAATACCATAGCCAAGCTGGGGGTGGTAGGATCTAGGAAAAGGATGGCGTAGCTAAAATGCCCTGCAGGACTGCCGTAGCAAAGCCTGCTCTGGATCTGGAATATAAGGGTAAGTTGTAATGCTTGGAAAATGTATGCACGGAGCTCCATGTAGCAGCTTCTAAAATGTCCTTGGTAGCCACCCCTCTTAAGAAGGCTGTGGAGGTGGCTGTGGCTCTGGTGGAATGAGGTCTAATGTTAGCTGGCACAGTTTTGCCATGAAAAGAGTAACAGAATCGAATGCAATTCCCTATCCATTTTGAAATTGTCTGTTTGGAAATTGCTTTTCCTTGTACACCAGCAGCATATGCTACAAATAGCTGGTCAGTTTTTCTGTAAGTCTTAGTTCTGTCCAAGTAGTAGTGCAACTGTCTGTGAATGTCCAGGGTATGCAGAAGTTTCTCTCCTTTGTTTTGTGGATTTGGAAAGAAGGTAGGCAGGTGAATAGCTTGGTTCAATGAGACCCTGGATACCACCTTTGATATGAATGAAGGATTGGTTCTCAATGAGACTCTGTCCTGATGAAAAAGAAATGGTTGTACTGTCATGAGGGCCTGCAACAGAGATACTCTCCTTGCTGAGGTTATGGCCAGAAGGAAGGCAGTCTTCCAAGACAGGAACTGTAGTTCTGAAGATGCTGCTGGTTCAAAGGGAGGCAGAGTTAATTTTTCCAACATGAAGTTAAGGTCCCATGTAGGCACTGGTGGTTTCCTTGGAGGATTGATGTTTTTAATTCCTCTCAGAAACTGCCTTAGCAGAGGATGAAAAAAGACAAGTGGATCAGTGTTGTATTCTGCTGAAATTACTGAAGCATGAATTTTTATGGAAGAGTAAGAAAGGCCATTGTGGAGCATTTCTGGCAAGTATTCCAGGATATGTGCAATGTTCATCACTGTCGCATCTAGGCCCTTTGTGGTGTTCCAAGTGCGAAATCTTTTCCATTTTGCTGAATATGCCCTTCTTGTGGAAGGCCGGCGAGCTTCCATGATGATATCCTTCACTCTCTTGGATAGCTTATCCTGGTGAGGAGTCAAGGTATTTTCCAGGCTGTCAGCTGCAAGGTTTTTAGGCTGGAGTGCAGAGTTTTGTAATTGTACTGTGTCAGAAGAAGTGGCCATTGTGGTAGACGCCACGGTTTTGTGCGTGACATGCTCCTTAACAGTGGATACCAGTGCTGTCTTGGCCAGTCTGGAGCTATCAGAATCACTTTTGGCTGTTCTGTCCTGATCTTCAGTAAGACCTTGGTCATTAAAGGAAGAGGTGGAAATGCATATACTGTTATTCCAGCTGAAAGAGAGGGCGTCCACTTTCCTTGCTTGTGGGTGGTATGCCCCTGAGCAGAATTTCTTCAGCTGATGGTTGTGGTGGGAGGCAAAAAGATCTATGTCCGGCCTCCCCCAAGATTGTGTTATCTGAAGGAAGATGTCTGGGTGCAGCATCCATTCGTGTGGATCCATGATATTTCTGCTTAGGCTGTCCGCCAGTACATTGTCTTTTCCTGGCACAAACTGGGATTGCAGCTCTATATTGAGTTTTAGGGAAAGTTCCCAAAGATTCATTGCCAGCCTGCAAAGAGGGTAAGAATGGGTACCTCCTTGCTTGTTTATGTACCCATAACTGTGGTATTGTCTGTCCTTATTAGCAGGTGGCCTTGATGCAGAAAGTGTTTGAAGGCCTCGATTGCATGCATCACTGCCAGCATTTCCTTTTGGTTTATGTGCATGCGCAATTCTTTGTGACCATAGTCCTTGAATGCATCTGCCCTCCATGTGTGCTCCCCATCCATGGTCTGAAGCGTCCGTTGTAATGGTTTGGCTGATTATTGGTTTGCTGAAGGGCAGACCCATGTTTGACTGGCTTGAGCCCACCACAGAAATTCCTTTTGAAGGCATGGAATGAGTGGTAGCAAAGCTTCTAGGCTGTGACTGTGCTGAGACCATAAACTCCTTAGGTACCCATTGTAGTTTCCTCATATGCAGCCTTGCTTGTGGAATCAGAAGAATGCAAGATGCCATGTAACCCAGGGCCTGCAGGACTTTCCTTGCAGTCAGCTGGGTTTGTTTTGTCAGATTTTCGAAATAATCCGGTAGTTGTCTGTTTTTCTTCTGTGAGAAAAGCCATTTGGGAGGTTGTATCTAGTTTCGCACCCAGAAAAGTTATTCTTTGGGATGGAACAAGTCTTGATTTGCGAATGTTGACTGTGTATCCCAAGGCCTGAAGTAGGCGGATGGCATAATTCAACTGTTTTACCAAATTTTGTTGGCTGTCCGCTTGTATAAGGCAGTCGTCCAGGTATGGGTATATTTGAATCCCCTGAAGTCTGCAGTGTGCAATTACTGATGCCAGGCATTTCGTGAATACTCTGGGTGCAGTAGATAAGCCAAAGGGCAATGCTGAGAATTGATAATGCTCTGAACCTGCAAGAAATCCGAGGTGTCTTCTGCAACTTTGTCTGATAGGGACATGCAGGTATGCCTCCTTGAGGTCTAGAGTTACCAGCCAAGACCCCTTGCCCAGCATGGGAAGGAGTTGCTGTAGGGTCAGCATTTTGAATTTTGGCACAATGAGATAAGTATTCAGTGCGGACAAGTCCAGAATAGGCCTCCATTGTTTTTCTTTTCTTGGGGCAAGGAATAGTCTGGAATAAAATCCTTGGCCTTGTTCTGCAAGAGGAACGTTTCGATAGCTTTCATTTGCAGTAGGTTGGAAATTTGTTTTAAAGCCTCTGCCCTTTGATTCGGTGGCAGGTTTGGCATGCCTTTTCTTTTTGGTAATGTATGAAAATGGAACCTGTATCCTTTGTCTATTATTTGCAGTGTCCATTTGTCCCTTGTAATACTGTGCCAATTTCCGCCCAAAGGTGCTTCCAATTGAGCCCTGGTTGGCGGGGTCAAGGTAAAGTCATTGAGTCTGTCCTTGTGCAGCAGTTGTAGGTCCTGCACTACCTCTCTGGTTAGGAGGCTGCCATTGACTTTCTCTGTAGGAGCCTCTAGCTTGCCCTCTACCTCTGGCACGCCTGTTCTTGCCTCTTTGAAATCTCTCTGTCTAGAAAGGACCAATTCATAGAAGGCCAATTTCTGCTGAATCTTGGTGGTTGGACCTGGAGAAATTCTTTGACTGTTTGTACAGATTTAGCCTTTTCCTCAAATTTCTTTAAGACATCCTGAGCGGTGGAGCCAAATAACTTTTGCTTTTCCAGTGGCGCATCCAGAAGCTTTGCTTTAACATGATCTGGCAGAGTTTGTTCCTTCAGCCAAGCATGCCTACGTATGACTGCACCTGTCATTGCTGACCTACATGAAGCTTCCAATGCATCAACCACACTGCAAGAAATGGTTGCTAACCTGTTGGGAGTTATGTACCAGATCCTGAAGTGCCTTGCGATCTAGGGGTACAGGCGAAGACAGTTTTTTATGCAATTCATCTAACAAATACTCTTGGTACTGTATCATATGGAATTGACAATTTAATGCCCTCATAGAAAGAGTGGAAGTAGTATACACTTTTTTACCCCATCTCTCTAAAGCCCTGGACTTCCTTTCAGAAGGGAGTGGATTTTTAGTAGTGGCAGTTGCAACCCCTTTAGGGCCCTGGGAAATAGTTTCTGGGTCAGCAGAGTGACCCTTGTAAAGGAAATGTTGCGAGTCCGGGACCCTGTAGTACCTATCGGGTTTGACAGGAGCCGGAGGAAGGGAGTCAGGGGAAATGCTAGACTCAGAGTATACATCATCAATGACATTCAAAATAGGAGGAATAGCCAAAGGTCTATGCTGAGGTAAATGCAAAAAAGTCCTCAATCTCTTCCTGGAATCAGAGAATTCCTGGCCCTGCCATTTGAAATGCTCTCTCATGGAGTGAAGGGTCTCCCCAAAGGACAACTCTTCAGGAGGGGAGGCCGAGGGAATAGATTCCTCTGCATCAGAATCCTCGTAGGCCGTAAAGGCCTCATCCTGGTAGTCTGATAGAGCAGAGCCATCTGAGGCCTCATCAGAAGACTGGGGATCGGTGGGCTCAACCCTGGGCCTTTTGTCTAGGGGAGGTTGAGAGCCCCTGTCCGGATGTGGCTGAGAGCCCCTAATTAAGAAAATAAGGTCCTCAGCTAAACTTAAAATCTGTGAATCGGTAGTGGATCCCTGAGGAATAGCCTTGGGAGGCAGAGATTTTGGCTGTTTAGCAGCTTTAGCCCTTGTGAATGCCTTTATGGACATGGATGCAGGAGGCCTGGCTGCTCCACGTGCTGGCGTAGTTTTGTCTAGAGAAATGGTGTCGGATGTTTCCAGAACACCGGTTTCAGAGGGAAATTCTATAACCGACTCAGAGGAAGCCTCCGGGGCCGAGGTTGTTGGTTGTGCGGTTTCGACGGTTGTAAGTACCAAGGACTATGTTTCAGCAGACACAGAGACACTCGCGGTAGGCCTAGGCGTGGTTTCAGCCGGAACCACGGTCCGCGTGTGTCAGTCCTTGTCCTTCCGTTTTTTGGTTAAATGAGAAGTCGGAGTCTCCGACGGCATATTTTAACAGTAACTAGCCCCAAAAAATTCCTCTGCAAACTCCGCCCGACGCCTAAGAGTGCGTCGATTGAAGGAAGCACAGGCTGTACAGGCCGAGACGTCGTGGTCTGGGCCTAGGCAGGGGAGGCAGTAAGAATGGAAATCCTTATGAGGTATTTGTTTCCCACAAGTTAAGCAATTAACTTTAAGCGTTTGATCTGACATCGGCTGAGGCAAGAAAGAGTCCCAACGGGGTACTTAGCTTTTGAAGTCTTCGGTAGCTGAAGTTACAGGAGCTGGCCGACCGGCACTTGTGAACTGCTTCTGCTTCGGGCACCACGCGGCAAGAAAGACTGAGGAAGATGGCGTCGGCTGACGCTTTATACCCAGGCTCTGATGGGGAAAGGCAGACATCACCCGCCGCCGGACCCAGACTTTGGAATCCGGCCGACCAAAGGGCTGCCTGAGGCAGGACAACCCATATGTAAGGACTGCAGATGCATCCTTGAAGGACATCGGCAGTGGCAAATCCTGCTCTGGATTTAGAGTAAAGAGGCAAGTGGTAATGCTTGGTAAAGGTGTGCACTTAACTCCAAGTTGCAGCCTCCAAAATGTCCTTGGTTGGTACTCCTCTGAGAAAGGCTGCTGAAGTGGTTGTTGCTCTGGTAGAATGTGGCCTAATGTTATTAAGGACTGATTTTTCCATGCTGTGTGTAGCACTAACGAATAGAGTGTCCTATCCATTTGGAAATAGTTTGCTTTGAGATCGCCTTGCCCTGTGATCCTGCAGCATATGCTACAAACAATTGCTTAGTTTTCCTGAAAGCTTTTGTTTTGTCCAAGTAGAAGCGGAGCTGCCTGTGTATGTCCAAAGAATGCAGTTCTCCCCTTTATTCTGGGGGTTTGGATAAAAAGTTGGCAAATGGATGGTTTGGTTAAGAGCCACACTAGATACCACCTTTGGCATGAAGGTAGGGTTTGTCCTTAAAGAAACCCTGTCCTGATGAAATATTATAAAAGGTTCCACTGCCATTAATGCCTGTAGCTCCGAGACTCTTCGTGCTGAAGTTACTGCCAGGAGCACAGCTGTTTTCCATGATAAAAATTTTAGATAGGCTGTATTGGCTGGCTCAAAAGGTGGCAAGGTCAGTTTTTCCAAAACAAAATTGAGGTCCTAAGTTGGTGCTCTCTGTGGTGGTCTTGTTTTTAACCCCTCTGAGGTACTGCTTTAGCAAGGGATGAGAGTATAATGGAGGATTCATGTTGTAATGAGCTGAAATGGCAGAGGCGGGGATCTTAATAAAGGACAGGCCTTTGTCCAGCATCTCAGTTAAGTATTGTAAAATCTGAGGAATGCTTGGGACAAGAGGGTCAAGGCTTTGAGCCTGGTTCCAGGCACAGAATCTCTTCCATTTTTCTGAGTAAGATTTCCTGGTGCTAGGCCTCCTGGCCTCCAAAATGACATCCATAACCGCTTTAGAGAATGGTGTTGCCTATTTGACTAATGAATCTGCCATGCAGCCAAGTTTAGGCGTTTGAGCTGACCATGCAGGATCTGATTGTTTTGTTGAGTCAGAAAGTGTGAAATTTGAGGCAAAATCCATGGTGGGCCTTGAGCTAAGTTCTTTAAGATTGGGTGCCAGTGCTGGCGTGGCCAAGTCTGGAGCAATCAGGATCATCTGTGATTTTTCTGGTCTGGCTTTTAGGAGTACCTTTGAAAGGAGAGGCAGTGGTGGGAAGGCATAAACTTTTAGGCTTTTCCAGCTGAACGAAAGAGCATCCACTTTCCATGCTTGTGAGTGGTAAGTCCTTGTACAGAATTTTTGTAGTTGGCAATTCAGTGGGGAGGCAAAAAGATCCATGTCTGGGCACCCCCATTTTTGCATTACCATGCTGAAGATTTGTGGAGTCAATTTCCATTCGTGAGGGTCCATATTTCTGCTTAGGTCTGCCAGAGTATTTTTCTTTCCTGGCAGGAATTGTGCTTGCAGATGAACTTGATAAGTTAGAGCTGTGTTCCACAAGGTCATGGCTTGCCCGCATAGGGGATAAGAATGAGTGTCCCCTTGCTTGGTTATGTACCACATTACTGTGGTGTTGTCTGTCTTTAATAATAATTGTTCTGGATGCAGAAGGTCCTTGAAAGTTGTTAGGGCATTTTGTAGGCAACATCTTTTTTTGATTGATGTGAAGATGCATTTGGTCTGTGGTCCACTTGCCCTGAATACATTTTCCTGCCATGTGTACTCCCCAAGCGTAATCCAAAGCATCTGTTAGTCTCTGCCTGGCTGTGAGTAGAGGGAAAGGCTGACCCTTGTTGAGGTGACATGCCTGTGCCCACCATCGAAACTCCTGTTGTAGGCAGGGAATCATTGGTATTACTGTTTCTAAACTGTTTCTAAACTGTGAGAGCGTTGAGTCCAAACACTTTTTAGGTACCATTGTAATTTCCTCATATGCAGTCTGGCAAATGGAATTAGTAGTATGCAGGATGCCATGAATCCCAGGGCCTGCAGAATTTTTCTTGCAGGGAGATTGGACTTTTTTTGCCAGCAATTGAAAATATAGAGTAAGTTGCCCCTGTTTGTCTGGTGAGAGATAAGCCATCTGGGCCGTTGCATTCAAGCTGGCACCCAGGAATATCTGTTGTGAGGGCACTAGTTTTTGATTTCTTTTCGTTTACTGTGTACCCTAGAGAAATTAGCAACCTTTTTACAAACACCAGATGCTTTAGAAGAATGTCCTTTCTCTCTGCTTGAATGAGGCAGTCGCCCAGGTATGGATATATTTGAATTCCTTTTTGTCTGCAAAATGCAATTACTGGTGCCAGGCGCTTTGTAAAGACCCTGGGCACAGTAGATAAGCCAAAGGGCAGTGCAGAGAATTGGTACTGCATTGTACCAGCTTTGAATCTGAGGTATCTTCTGCAATCTTGTCTGATAGGGACATGCAGGTATGCCTCTGAGGTCCAAAGTAACAAGCCATGCCTTCTTGCCCAGCATGGGAAGAAGTTGCTGTAGTGTCAACACTTTGAATTTCGGAACATCCAGGTAAGTATTTAGAGTTGAGAGGTATAGTATGGGTCTCCAGGCTTTGTCCTTTAAGGGGACCAGGAAGAGTTGAGTAAAATCCTTGTCCTTGTTCCTGCTGTGGTACTTTTTGAATAGCTCTCATGTCCATGAGGGCTGAAATTTGTTTTTGAGCCTCTGCCCATTGATTTTGTGGCAGGTTTAGCATTCCTTTTAGCCTTGGTAAAAGTGTGAAAGTGGAACCTGTAACCTTGCGACACAATATTCAGAACCCATTTCTCTTGGGTGATTAGGTTCATAGGTTAGTACTAGGCTAACTACCCTTGCGAGCTATTTTAAGCCTAGCCAATTATCCCTTGTGAGATTCAAACCCTGCACCTTGTGTTTGTAAGGCAAACACCTTAACCATTAGGCCACCCTCTAATAGCTTATATTTGCTACTGGCATCAAGGGTTACACATTCTGCCAACAGCAAACATGTCTGAATGAGCATTCTCTAAATCTGAACTAATGTACAAAAAGTCTTTATGAAAATATGTATTATGGGCATTTATAAATTAACATTTCATACGAAAAATGACAGGAGAAAGTGCAGCACATATTTGAATTAATGAAATGCATGAAGATGTACAGGTAATGCATAGTCTTCAGTCATCTTCAGAATCTGAATCGTATGCTTTTCCTCTGATTGTTTTTTTCTCTATTTTAAATATGCCTGTCCCAGGCTTTTTTGAAGTCTGAAATGGAGGCTCCATCAAATTTCCACTGTAACTGATGATATCAGCACACCCTAGTCTCCACTCTAAAGTCTCCGTTGTAAATTCATCAGTGTTTCCCAAGTCAGAGAAGCCAACAATATAATCCTTGGTCTTTCCATCCTTCAACAGTGCTAGAGTTGGAAGGACTTTTATACGCAGTCTCTCACACAAGAATGGGGCTTTTTCAGCATTAAGTTTCAAAAACTTAGTTTCGATGTGCTTTTTAGCTAAAACTGCTAAATGCTTGTCAAGTATCTTGCATCTGATAGTAGAGTCTCTGTAAAAATGACAAACCACGTTTTTACTGTCTTTAACTTCCTGGAAAAAATCTTTTTCACTTGGAATCTCTCTGTATTCACCATGCCCTTTGGCACGCCATTCTTGCTTCTGTTGCTGAGCTCTCTTCAGAGATTCAAGTCTTTTTTCTTTAAGCCTTTCCAACTCATCTTCATCCATTTGTTCCAGTTTATTGAGCTCGGCATCTAGCTGTTCCTCTATTATTTGGGCAGACTGAAGCACCTGCTGCTCCAGCACTTTTGAAATTAGGTCAACTGGGGTATCTGCTGCCATCCTGCTGAACCCGTAATCCTGGAAAAGGACTGCTTCATAACACTGCTTTGTCTAATATGGATTCTGGAAAGGAACAAACTGGCCTTCCTTATGGAAAGACTTGGTTCTTCCCTCTTTATACTGAAGCCATCAAGTTCTCCAATGCTCCAAGTTCTCCAATTCTCCAAGTTGCCAATTTTGAGAAAAAAGTGCAATCCCCCCCCCCCACCCCCCGCCTCTTGGGCGTCTGTACCTGCCTCTCTGTGGCCTGTAGGCCAACTTCTGCTAAATTGAGGTGGCTGTACCTGTAAGAAATCTTTGACTGTTTGCATAGATTTAGCTTTATCCTCCATTTTCTTTAACACCTCTTCTGCCTTAACACCAAACAAGGTATCATGCTGTAAAGGAGCATCCAATAATTTTGCCTCAACATGGTCAGGTAAACTCTGTTCTTTTAACCAAGCATGTCTTCGAATCACAGAACCTGTAAACTGCGGCTCTACAAGAGGCCTCCAAAGAATCAAAACAACATTGCAGAGTATGTTTTCCCACCTGTTCAACTGCATGCAATAAATTCTGCATTTCTTTATAGTCAGTAGCTTCTGTGAGCTTGTAAGCATTTTCTGTTTTAACTGAGCCACTAAATACTGTTGGTACTTAAGCATGTGAAACTGGCAATTTAAAGCCCTTACTGCTAAAGTGGCAGAAGTGTAAATTTTCTTCCCCCATCTATCCAATGCTCTAGAATCTGTCAGAGGGGACTGGATTTTTTGCAATGGAAGCCCTAACCCCTTTGGGACCCTGGGAAATGGTTTCTGGGTCAGCAGAAGGGGTTTTATAAAGAAACTTGTGAGAGTCAGGGATTCTGTAGTACCTATCTGGCTTGGCTGGTGCAGGGGGCAAAGAATCAGGAGATAAGCTGGATTTAGAGAACACATCATATACAATATCCAACACAGGCGAATAGCAAGGGGCATGTGCTGAGGCAATAAAAGAAGTCCCGGAGCCTTTTCTTGGATTCTGAATAATCCTGACTTTCCCAATGGAAATGCTCCCTCATGGTATGTAAAGTTTCCCCAAAAGAGTAATCCTCAGGAGGAGAGGCTGAAGGGATAGATTCTTCAGCATCAGAGTCCTCAATGGGGGGGTAGAGCATCCATGGTCTGAAGAGGAATCAGTCTGCATCCTACCTAGGCCTTTTCTCAGGAGGGGGATGGGAACCCCTGATTAGAGTAATGAGGTCTTCGGCCATTTTGAGCATCTGTTTCTTAGGCATGGAAGACTGTCCAGGAGAATGCTGTACTTGCTTCTATGTTTTTAATGGTGTTTTTGTCTTGGCTGTTGCTTTAATGGTAAGTTGTGAAGGTCTGAAAATACCCTCAGAAGCCGATGCTTGCTCAGCGGCTCCGGACCCATCTCAGGGATTAGTTTCCGTAGGCCCAATACCTTGAGTTCAATACCTTGAGTTTCCAGAGGCCTAGTTGTCTCCACGTGGGAGTCTGAGGAGGCCTGTGGCTCTGAGGTAGCGGGTGTTAGGGGCTGCAAAAGCACCTCGGAGAACCGGCGACTGGCCTAGAAGAGGCTCCGTCAGTTTTGGACCTCGGATGCCTGTCTTTATCCTTGTCCTTGCGTTTTTTATGAATTCCGGTCGGTGGTTCCGACGGCATTGTATAATTGAACCTTCGGCCAAAGTAGTGCAAAGCAAAATCAAAACGTCGTTTTATAGTGCGTTTGTTAAACCTGGCACAAAACAGACAACTAGTGACGTTGTGATCAGGGCCTAGGCATGGAATACAGTAAGAGTGGAAGTCCTTATGCAGTATTTGCTTCCCACAAGAAATACAATTAACTTTTTCTGACATTGGTCTGAGGTAAGAAAAAAGTTTCCCCAACGGGGTACTTAGCTTTATTGAAGACTTCGGATCTGAAATTCGACTTCGAAAACCGCGCGGCAAGAAAGACTGAAGAAAATGGCGTCAGATGCATCTTGTATACCCCTGGCGCACTGACGCCAGGAAGAAGCAACAGACGCCGGACCAAGACTTTGGAACTCTGGCCAACTGCGGGACCGCCTGACGGCAGGATAACCCAAGTGTGATGACTGCAGCAGTGTAACACGATGAACATCCCTGTAATACCCATCAGGTTTTCTGGGAGCAGGAGGTAGTCAGGCGCCAGGCTACATTCCGAGAAGGCATCAACAATGTCCAGTACAGGAGGTATAGCTAAAGGCCTGTGTTGAGGCAGGAGTAAGAAATCCCTAAGCCTCTTTTTGGAGTCAGAGTAATCCTGGCTTTCCAAGCGAAAATGCTCCCTGAGGGTAAGCACGATTTCATCAAAAGAGAAATCCACTGGAGGGGAAGCAGAGGGAATGGAGTTCCCTGCATCAGAATCCTCATAGGTAGATAAGGGTAAATCCTGGTCAGAGGAAACAAATTTTAGATTCCTGATCAGAAGAATCATAAGGAAACTCAGTCCTAGGTCTCAGAGGGGGAAGAGTTGGCTTCCCCTGATTAGAGTAATAAGGTCTTCAGCCATTCTTATTTTTTAGGCAGAGAGGCCTGACCATATGGTCTGTTCGTCGGTTTTCTAGGCATGGATAGAGTTTTAGGCCTTGAAGAAGATGGCGTTGGTTTAATATGCAAGTCAGTAGGCCTGAATACACCCTCAGAAGCCGGTGCCTGCACAGCGGCTCCGGACCCATCCAAGGCGGAGACATCCGCAGGTTCCACAGTTGAAGCATCTTGTGGCATACCGGACTCCGAATGGGTCTCAGTAGAGGCCTGTGAATTTGAAGTAGTGGGTATCAGGGGCTGCGAAAGCACCTCACCAAGTACCCGGCGAACTGGCGACTAGCTTAGAAGCGTCGTTGGCAGCTTTGGACCTATGCGGTATGTCTTTATCTGTTTTTTTTGGAATGTCGGTAGTCAGGTGGCTTACCAAAGCCATATCTGGATAATTGAACCAAGTACCAAAATATTTAGAAGCGTAAATAAACAGACGAATAGTTTAAATAAGGCACAAAACTGACAGTGAGGTACGTCGTGGTCAGGGCCTAAGCAAGGAATGCAATATGAATGAAAATCTTTATGAGGTACTTGCTTTCCACAAGAAATACAATTAACTTTTACTGACATCGGTTTAGAGCAAGAAAAAGGTTCCCCAATGGGGTACTTAGTTGAAGACTTCGGTTCTGAAACTCGAAAACGAAAATTTCAGGAGTCGGACGAATGGCACTTGCAAACTGCTTCGGGCAAGGCAAGAAAGACTGATGCAATGGCATCGGCTGCATGGTTTATATCCCTAGCTGATATCATGGAAGATGAGACAGCAACCGACGCAGGACCCAAGACTTTGATAATCAGGTCAAATGAGGGCTACTGTAAGCAGATAACCCAACATGTGATGACTGCAACAGTGAAACACAAAGAACATCTGTAAATTCACCTCAGGGATTCCACCTGTGTCCCTCTTGGACAGGGGCAATAGGCACTGATCACGGAAATAAGGGTAGAACTTGGCAATAATTGTAAAGGGCCCCAAGGCCATTAGCCTAATAACTTCCTATGATCCTACGAATTTCCTATGAAAATGCCAGACTCTTCAACATGCCTGCTTGTGTCAGTGAAACTGGCACAAGCCATTTAAGACTGTAAATGAGACAGTGAGATTAACATTCCTGTGAGCAACACAGTGGCTTATTCTTCAGGCAATGGCTGCATCCATGATTGGTAAATGGAATTCTGTGCTACCAAAACTAAAAGAGCTTAACTCCCACATTTTCAACATGGGCTGCTTATGCACACTGCAGACTTGTGCATTAAATCTGGTGTAAAGACAATGGCTGTACCTGTGGAGGAACCAATATCAGATGCGTCACTTTTCCAGCACTGCACAGCATCAACAAAAGCTTAAGAGTATGCAGTTTGTGGATACTGAACCTCTCAAAATTATCAGTTATACCCCCACTCAATGGCCAAGTTTGTCAAAAGGCATCAAAAGAAATTTGCCTCGTGGCCCGCCCAAGATCCTACTTCATTGTCCTATGAACGGACTGTTAAAGTGGATCACAGAGAATGCAGACCCACGACAATAAGCTGGTATTTCCTTTTCCTGCAGTATGCCACTGAACCACTGTAGAAATTCTACGTGCAAATGCAAAGAAAGGAAAACAAATTGCTCACTTTGCACAATAACATCCAGAAATTGCTACAGGTATACGCTAGTAGGGTACTCAGACCACCAACTGATAGGCAGTTTCTGGGCAATCTAACTACCACTGACATTTTTTTGAAGTATAAGACTATCTTGCAAGACAGTGAAATCTGTATAGGTCCTGATGTCGAAACACAGTTGTATTATAATATGGATTATATCAAAGGTACAATAAAACAAACTTTTCAAGAAGCTAAACAGTTTTACTTTGCAGTCTTACCCAAAATTAAAAAACACTTCCCTGCTAGAGATCCTCTGCAGCAAACATGGCCAGCTTATTAGATCCAGCTATGAAACAGCTTTCTTCTACTACTGTTGCACATATTAATTTCTGCAATTCACAAATGAAGCGCTGTAAACTGATTTAACAAATGATGACATATGATCATAGTCATATGAATCAGACATCTAATTTCCTGAAGTACTGGTCCATAGTGCTTCACAGCCCTGCAGTACAAGACCTCCCAACATTTCAAAAACTAATGTAAACTGTGCTTTGCTTGTTGCACTCAAACAATGAAGCACAACGTGCATGTAAGCATGGTCCACAAAGTAAAAAATGAGCTCAGTCACCTGACCTAAAAACTTTAAGCTCTTTACAAGCAAAAGATGAATGACTGCTCTAATTGCTACTGCATGAAACACCCTAAGCACATGCCGGAAGCAACAAGAAGGCAACGACTGCTTATAACAAAATATTTGATGGCATCAGTTGCAGAAAGTGACTGCCTTGTCTAGTCAAGAGGATGCTGAACAATAGATGTACGACAGAGGAGAAATTATGTGTAGAACTGTAGCAAATAGTTTAACAGTAGTCTGGGAAGTGTCTTAAAAAAATTATGTACTTGTGCTTTGCAAATGTGTAAGCACACCTAACTTAATGAAAATGGAAGTCATGGGTGCAAGGGGTAAGCATGCATTACTTTAAATACAACTGTGTGAAAATATGAACACTATTTTAAGCATGTCTGTGTATGCATGCAACTATTAAAAAACTGCTCTAAAATGATACTGTGGGCGTGTTCATTAATGTGCTTATTTGGGTATGCATATCAGTTAGTTATGTACTCACCATAAAGTACAGTTTTGTACCTACCATAAATGTAGATGTTCGAAGATCCACATTGCTGCAGTCCTTACACTTGGATAGTCCGCTGTCCTCGGTCGGCCCGAATATCAAAGTATTAGGCTGACGTCGGTCAAGGCGCTTAAGACTGACATCAGGACGTCAGGGTACAAATGCGCATGACCGACGTCATATCCTCAGTCTTTTCTTGCCCCAGATGTCAGAAGACCCTAAACAGAAAGGTCAAAACCAAAAGACAGCAAAAAACAACCAACCACCCTTATACTAACCATATGTACAAAATATACAAAATTCACAATATGTACAACCCAAACCACACAACCGCCTCTAACTACAGAGGGGAAGGAGGGAGGGTAAATTGGACTGCAGCAATGTGGATCTTCGAACATCTACATTTATGGTAGGTACAAAACTGTACTATGTTCTTCATCTCACATTGCTGCAGTCCTTACACGTGGGTAGAATCCCAAAGCAGAGATAAGGGAGGATGGCAAAACAACAATGCAGTAGACGCTGCCAAAATGCCCTGTAAAATTGCAGTGGCAAAACCAGCCCTCGATTTAGAGTAAAGTGGAAGGTGATAATGCTTAGAGAAAGTATGCACTGAACTCCAAGTAGCTGCCTCCAAAATATCCTTAGTTGCCACCCCCCTTAAAAAAGCTGTAGAAGTGGCAGTAGCCCTAGTGGAATGAGGCCTAATCCCAGCTGGAATCTCCTTGCCATGATGGGAATAACAGAAAGCAATACAAAACCCAATTCACTTAGAAATAGTTTGTTTTGACACAGGCTTGCCCTGAGAACCCAAAGCAAAAGAAACAAATAACTTCTGAGACTGCCTGAACCCTTTAGTTCTGCTCAAATAATATCGCAACTGCCTATGTATATCCAAAGTGTGCAAAATCTTTTCCCCTTTATTTTGGGGGTTTGCATAAAAAGTAGGCAAATGAATAGTTTGGTTTAAAGCCACACTAGAAACCACTTTAGGCATAAAGGATGGATTAGTACACAAAGATACCCTATCCTTATGGAAAATTAAGAAAGGCTCAACCGCCATAAGGGCCTGTAACTCAGAAACCCTTCTTGCAGAGGTAATGGCCAACAAAAAAGCAGTCTTCCATGATAAATATTTCAACTCAGCAGTAGCTGCAGGCTCAAAAGGTTGTAGAGTGAGTTTCTCCAACATAAAATTGAGATCCCAAGCAGGAGTAGGAGCTCTCCGTGGGGGTCTTATATTCTTTGCCCCTCTAAGGAATTGCTTAAACAAAGGCTGAGAAAACAATGGTGGGTCACAGTCATAGTGAGCAGAAATTGCTGCAGCATGAACTTTAATAGAAGAGAAGGACAAACCTTTGTCCAGTAACTCAGTAAGATATTGAAGAGCCATACTTAAATTAGGCTTAGAAACATCAAATTCCTTTGCTGTACTCCAAAATAAAAATCTCTTCCATTTATCTGCGTACACTTTCCTTGTACTAGGCCTTCTGGCCTCCAAAATAACATTCAAAACTTGCTGTGGAAGCGGAGACCCTCCAGGGTTTAAAACAGAATATGCCAGGCTGTCAGGTGAAGAGAGTGAAGTTTGACATTGAGTAAATGACTGTTCTCCTGAGACAGAAGGTGTGGAATCGAAGGCAAAGGCCATGGAGGCTCTCGTACCAGACTTCTCAGTAATGGGTACCAGTGCTGTCGAGGCCAATCTGGAGCTATTAAAATCATCTTTGGCTTGTCCTGTCTGACCTTCAGGAGTACCTTTGGGAGGAGAGGCAGAGGTGGAAAGGCATACACATGAAGATTGCTCCAATTGAATGAAAGAGCATCCACTTTCCAAGCTGTAGGATGAAACCTTTTTGTGCAAAACTTTGGCAGCTGGTAGTTTAGTGGAGAAGCGAACAGATCTATGTCTGGAGTTCCCCATGACACTGTCAATTTCTGAAATACATGAGGATCCAATTTCCACTCGTGGGGATCCATAATTTGCCTGCTCAACACATCTGCTAAGGAGTTCTGTGCTCCGGCAGAAACCTTGCCTGAAGATTTAGCTGTAAACTGAGAGCAGTCTCCCACAAAATCATTGCTTGTCTGCATAGAGGATAAGAATGCGTTCGCCCTTGCTTGTTGATGTACCACATGACAGTTGTGTTGTCTGTTAGAACCAACACCTGCCCTGGAAGAAGTAAATCCTTGAAAGCTATTAAAGCAAATTGGACTGCTAACATCTCCTTCAAGTTGATATGTAGATGTTGAAGTCTGGCAGGCCACGTGTCTTGTATCCACATTCCATTTAGATGAGCCCGCCACGCTTTGTCTGAGGCATCTGTCATTAGAATTTGACTCGCCTCTGGCGGGTCACAGAGAGTCCCTTGTTTAGGTGACATTCCTGAGCCCACCACAAAAATTCCTTTTGAATGCAAGGTATTATCTGAATGACAGTGTCCATATCTTGGCAGTGCTGTGTCCATACATTTTGAGATACCATTGTAGCTTCCTCATATGCAGTTTGGCATTGGGAAGCACCAGAATACAAGATGCCATGAACCCTAAGGCTTGAAGGACTGTCCTTGCAGTCAGCCTGGACTGATGAGACAATTGATGGAAGTAAAGAGAAAGATTCTTTTGTTTGTCCGGGGTCAAAAAGGCCATCTGGGATGCTGTATTCAGTCTCACACCCAGAAAGCACATGTCCTGAGAGGGTACTAGACTGGACTTTATTTCGTTCACAGAATACCCCAGGCATCTTAGCACTGCTATCACATATTGCAAATGATGAAGAAGTTCGTCCTTTCCTTGGGCCAGAATCAGGCAATCGTCCAAATAAGGATAGATTTGTATTCCTCTTAGCCTGAAGAAAGCAATCACTGGAGCCAGAACCTTCGTGAACATTCTGGGCGCAGTAGATAAGCCAAAGGGCAATGCAGAGAACTGATAATGAGAAGTCCCAGCTCGAAAACGCAGATACTTCCTGCAACTTAGCCTGATAGGAACATGAAGGCAAGCCTCCTTGAGATCCAGAGTCACCATCCAGTGATCTTTGCCCAGCAGAGGTAAAAGCTGTTGTAACGTCAACATTTTGAACTTGGGAATGTCCAGATAAGTGTTGAGGATAGATAAATCCAAAATTGGTCTCCACGTGTTCCCCTTCTTTGGTACTAGGAACAGGCGAGAATAAAATCCTAGGCCCACTTCTGACAGAGGGACCGGTTGTATGGCCCCTATTTGGAGGGGCAGAGAAATTTGTTTGTGAGCCTCTAGTCTTTGCTGAGGAGGAACGTCCGGCATGCCTTTGAAAGGAGGCAAGGTATGGAAATAAAACCTGTAACCTTGGTGTATGATATCCAGTACCCATTTGTCTTGGGTAATCAAAGTCCAATTTTCCCTGAAGAGTGCCAACCTTCCTCCCAAAGGTGCTGCCAGGCAAGAAGGATCTGGCAGCTGAAAAGGTAGGTCATTGGGCCTGTTTACGAAAGGACTGGCCCCTGCCCTCACCTGAAGATTGTGCAGGAGAACTCCCTGTTCTAGGTCTGAAGGAGCTCTGAGCTCTACCCCTACCACGCCTAGATCTACCCCTAGACTGTGAATCATAAGAAGGGTATGTCCACCCCTTAGCAGGCCAATTCCTACTAAACTTGGAGGCTGGACTTGCAAAAATCTTTAACAGTCTGCATAGACTTAGCCTTGTCTTCCATTTTCTTCAAGACTGACTCAACAGGTGAACCAAACAACACATCAGACTGTAAAGGAGCATCCAAAATCCTTGTCTTAACATGTTCAGATAAATTCTGATCCCTCAGCCAGGCGTGCCTGCGAAGAACTGACCCAGTGGCAGCCACCCTAGACGAGGCCTGTACAGCATCAAAACCACATTGTAAAGAATGCTTACCCACCTGTTTAGAGACATGCACTAAATCTTGTAATTTCTTACACTCAATGCCTTCCGCCAGAGCATCTACCTTAGACTTCAGTTGAGAAAGAAGATAGTTCTGATATTTCAACATGTGAAACTGGCAATTCAAAGCCCTCATAGCTAAGGTGGAGGAAGTATAGACTTTCTTTCCCCATCTATCCAAAGCTCTGGCCTCTTTATCTGGAGGAACCGGATTTTTTACAACAGAGGCCTTGACACCCTTAGGTCCCTGACTAACAGTTTCTGGGTCCGCCCTAGGACTCTTATAAAGATATTTATGAGCCTCAGGCACCCTATAATACCTATCCGGTTTAACAGGAGCAGGAGGCAAAGAATCAGGATTAAGTGAAGCCTCCGCAAACACATCTTCCACAACATCCAGAACAGGAGGTATAGCCAAAGGCCTATGCTGGGGCAAAACAAAACTCCCTAAGCCTTTTCCTGGAATCAGAGAAGTCCTGACCTTCCCACTTAAAATGCTCCCTCATGGAATGAAGAGTCTCTGAAAATGAAAAATCCTCTGGAGGAGAAGCAGAAGGGGTAGATTCATCTGCATCAGAATCAGAATAAGGAGAGCACTCCTGCAAGTCTTCAGCTGAAGACTCTGAAACATCTGAAGGCTGCTCAAAACTCCCCAACTCTGGTTCCACCCTAGGCCTCTTATCTGGAGGGGGCAAAGAACCTCTAATCAAAGAAATTAAATCTTCTGCCATTTTAAGCATGTGCTTCTTGGGCACAGATCCTGAAGAACTAGGAGTGACACCAACAGAAGCTAAACCTGGCCTGCCTCTGGGAGAAGCCTTAGAAACAGAAGGAGAAGGCCTAACCACCCTAGGAAGGGAGGGGAGTACAGTAACCTGAGAAGCCCCTTCAGCCTGACCTGCCTCCTGAGAGGCCACATCCTGCAATAACAAAGTCTCCCCCTGGGACTCCTGAGAAGCCCGGTGGAACCACCGTTCCACTGATGCCTCTAAAGAACCGGCGTCCGGACGACTCTTCTGCCTGGGCTTAGCTGCCTTGTCTTTGCGCTTCGAAGAAGCGGACGTCGGAGCATCCGACGGCATCTTATAATTGCACCGCTTCCCAAAGACCAACCTGGCACAATCCAACCTTCGCTTAATAGTGCGCTTATTGAACCTAGCACAAAAGCGACACCCAACAACGTCGTGCTCAGGCCCCAAACAAGGAATACACAAAGTATGATAATCTCTATGCAGTATCTGTTTCCCACAAGAAATACGGTTATTCACTTTTCCTGACATCCGGAAACCACTGAGGCAAGAAAAACCAAAATATTCCCAACGGGTACTTAGCCAACTTTGACTCAGTCTGAAACTCCGGTCGAAAATTTCAGAACGCCGAACGGCACTTGCAATGCTGCTTCTGCATCGGACCATGCGGCAAAAAAGACTGAGGATATGACGTCGGTCATGCGCATTTGTACCCTGACGTCCTGATGTCAGTCTTAAGCGCCTTGACCGACGTCAGCCTAATACTTTGATATTCGGGCCGACCGAGGACAGCGGACTACCCAAGTGTAAGGACTGCAGCAATGTGAGATGAAGAACATCGTTAGATGTACGCAAGTCCATCTCGCCTCACATTCTTCACTTGTGGGTTCGGAGCCGAATGTCGGCTCAGACTGCCTATTTACTAGCTTGAAATGCTCCACATCCCCAGATCTAGTTTGCTGCTAACAGAAGTATTGTATCCATCGCCCAAACACACATGCATACCCATAACAACAAGGTCCAACAAATTATCCAAAGGGACTCTAACATCAGAAGTACAAGGATATCCTCCAAATCCTCCAGGCGTGGTAGACGGGGGGGGGGTAATGAATAATGTGAGGCGAGATGGACTACATACATCTAACGTTATGGTGAGTACATAACTAATGTTATGTAGTCCTCTCTGGCCTACATTCTTCACTTGTGGGACAGTATCCCTAGCACCTACATCCTGGGTGGCTCAATGGAAAATACTCCTGAGCACTGTGGAGCCAAAAGATGATCTGCCCCTGGACACCACATCCAATTTGTAATGGAAAACAAACATGTGAGGAGTAGCCCATGTTGCAGCCGCACATATAACATCCATCAATAACCTAGCCTGAAAGGCTGTGGAAGTGGAAACTGCTCTGGTAGAGTGCGCTCTGACAGGAAAGGGCAGGCTCTTTCCCCCTGCCTGATAAAGGAGACGCAACCAGCTATCCAGCTGACACTCTCACACAGCCTGCTCTTAACTAAACTTTCAGAACTTAACCTTTCCCCTTCCTCTGTGAACTGGTTCTCCAGCTACTTATCAAATAGATACCAAGCTGTAAAATGGAAAAAGGCCACTTCTTTCCTTAGTACCCCCACCGGAGTTCCCCAAGGCTCCATACTTGGTCCTCTTCTCTTTAATATATTTATAAATGATTTCCGCAAATCTATCCCATTCTCAAACATCATCCAATATGCTGACGATTTGACCATTATCTGCTCTGCCACATCTATCCCTATGCTCCAAAAGCTTACACAAGAAGCTTTTTCAACTACTGAGCACTGGATGAAAATAAATCACCTAGCACTCAACGCTTCCAAAACTAAACTAATGGTATTTACCCCCTCAAAAACTACTCCTTTCGATATAAACACATTCTTGATTACTAGTCAAAATAACTCATTTCTAGAACTGGTGTCTGAAACCAAGTTACTTGGTGTTCAAATTGATAACCAGCTTAATTTCAACTCCCATCTACAACTAAATATTAAAAAAAAAACATCAAAAACTAGGTATGCTCTATCGTCAAAATCGGTACCTTACAAGGACTTCAAAAATCACTCTCTCTTCTTCCTTTCTTATCCCCTCCCTTCTCTACGGAGCACCACTCCTAACTAATCTTCAGTCCTCTCTAAAAAAACTTTCCTCTTGCTACAACAAAATCGCCAAGTTCGCCAACAGCCACAGGTCTTCCACCCACCACTGTTCCTCTCTCCAAAAACTAAATTGGCTTGAACTACCTAACCATCTCAACTATACTCAGCTAACCTTAGCCCATAAACTCATTAACAACCCCTCTCTTTGTCCCTCCCTGTCTTCTGCTTTTAAGATGCACCTACCTGATAGAGTTTTAAGGTCAAACAATCAAAACCTATTAGAAGTACATAAACAAACTCGTCCCCCAGGCAAAAACTTACTATCCTTTAACCTAGCTCGTCTTTGGAACTCACTCCCACCATCCATTCGCATTATCTCTAACCATTACATGTTCAAAAAATCTCTTCACATACATCTAAAGTCCCAATGGGAATGCTCTTGCTCTCACCCCTCATAAAAAAGTATAGTAATCTTCATCTTCCTTTCACGCTCATGTCTTCTGACTATACCTTATAAAACTAATTCTCCTTACAAAACTACTACTCTGTATGACAAAGCAATATTACTTTTCAAAGCCTAAATGCACCTCACTTTTTCTTTACAAGATTGTATTGTTGAAATGTTTCTTGAATATTGAAATCAATGTTTGTATTCGTTTTACATTTGTATAATTATCATTAGTAATCTATTGTATGTACCTAGTCTGTTTGTTTTTGGAGCTTTTCTCCCCAGGACTCCATTGAAAACGGGTTATTTTTGGCCCAATGGACTATCCTGGTAAACCAACTGCAAATAAATAAATAAATAAATAAATAAATAAATCCACCTAGAGATGGTGACCTTGGAGACTGCAGACCCCAAGCGATTCTCTGAGAATGAAATGAAGAGCTGGTCTGACGTCCGCCAATCTTTAGTCCTGTGTAGATAAAAGCGTAGTTGCCTATGAACATCCAACAGATGAAACTGGTACTCTGCCTTATTGGAGACGTTGGGGAAGAAGACCGGCAGCTCAATGGACTGATTAATATTAGATACGGAAGCCACTTTGGGCAGTAAGGATGGATCTGGTCTGAGAGAGACTATCTTTATGGAATATCAAATATGGGGGCTTGACTGATATGGCCTGGAGTGCTGATACTAGTCTAGCCGATGTGATAGCCATCAGAAAGGCAGATTTCCATGTAAGAAATTTTAAATTGCAGGAAGCCGCGGGCTCAAAGGGTGGGAGACTGAGGGCCTGCAGAACAAAATTGAGGTCCCAGGGCATAACGGGTTGAGATACAGGGGGACGAATGAGAAGAGCCACATGATAATTTGAAATAGCTGCCAGCTGAACTTTGATGGTGGCTGAGGCAGACCCTTAGTAGAATAAAGGAGACAAAAATTCCAAAACAGAGTCAATGGGGGCTGTGTAGGGGTCAATACCTTTGGACTGGGCCCATATCGAAAACCTTTTCCACTTGCTAGAGTAGATCTTCCTAGTGGACGGCTTATAAGAGGACGAAAGAATATGGACCACATCTGGAGAATAATCGTGGCACCTGACTATGGATGGAAGTGGAATAGCCAGGCGGTCAGCTGGAGGGTCTCCAGGGAGGAGTGGAGCTGTCCCGACATATGTGTCAGCAAGTCTAGACGAGGGTCCAGAGTCCAAGGAGCATCCATGATGTAAGGTTGAAGGAAGGGGAACCATACTTGTCGAGGCCAGTGTGGCGCGATCAGAATCAACCTGCTTCCCAAGGATAGCGCTTTCTGAATTACCCTCGAGATAAGAGGAAACGGAGGGAAAGCATTCAGCAGACGCGAGGGCCAATTGTGCGCAAGAGCGTCTATTGGAGATTGCCCCGGTGGGGGGATCAGCGAGAAGTAGTTGCTGCATTTCGCATTGAGGGGGCTGGCAAACAGGTCTCAGCAAGGCTGACCCCATTTGCTGAATATACTGTCCGCCACCTGGCGGTTCTGGGACCACTCGTAAGGCATGAGATCTCCCTGTTTAGCCTGTCTGCAATCACATTGGTTTTCCCCGGGATGTGCATTGCCACCAAGGCCAGTTGGGAAGCTATCGCCCAATTCCACACTCTCATGGCCTCCCTGCATAGTAGGTATGATCTGGTTCCTCCTTGTTTGTTGAGATACCACACTACTGTCATGTTGTCTGGGTGTATCGCAAGAGTCCCTAGAGGGAGGACATCCTGAAGAGCCTGCAACGCTAGGAGCACTGCCCTCATCTCCAGGACATTTATGTGCAAGTCTATCTCGTGCTCCTGCCACGTGCCTTGGACCATCCTGCCGAGATAATGCCCCCCACCCTATCCAGGAGGCGTCCGTGGTCCCTGTGGCTACCGGGTTGGGTGGAACAAAGGATTTCCCCTACGTCTAAGTTGTTGGTGCATAGCCACCAACTGAAGTCCTGCTTGCATTTGCCTGTGATTAAGATAGGATGGGATAGCGGTAGTCTTTGGAAGGACCATTGGGCGAATAGGAGCCACTGTAGGATCCTCATATGTAACCTCGCTAACAGGACCATCATGATAGTGGACGCCATTGTCCACAGCAACGGAAGAACTAGTCTTGCTCTCACACGTGTCAGAGGCATCATCCAAACCTGTCGTTGCAACCCTGTGATCCTCTCTATAGGTAGGAATGCTCTCAACCGAATAGTGTCCAACTCTGCTCCTATAAATGAGACATGCTGTGAGGGTAGCAAGGCAGATTTTTTCCAGTTTATTGTGATGCCTAACTGGTGACAAAGACCGATAGCAGTATCTCTGTTTTGAAGAAGTAGATGCTTGGTGGGGGCGGATAGGAGCCAGTCATCCAGGTAAGGAAACACCTGGAATCCTTGATGTCTCAAGTAAGCCGTCACCAATGCCATGCACTTGGTGAACACCCTGGGGGCTGTGGTGAGACCAAAGGGCAGGGCTCGAAACTGGAAGTGCCGGGCTCCCAGCCGGAAGCGTAGATGACATCTGGATGCTCTGTCCATTTTGATGTGGTAATAAGCATCCTTCAGGTCGATGGAGCACATCCATACTTCCTTTCCCAATAATGGGAGAATCAAGTGTAGCGTGACCATCCGGAATTTGGACTTGTGTAACTTAAACTGGCCTAGCCCGAAGGAGTAAGGGATACCACACACAAATACTCGCAACCTACAAAAAGTAATGCAGCAACACTAAGAACAATTCTACTTGAATACACACAATTAGCCAAAAAATAGCGAAAAATCTTCACAAGAAATCTTCACAAGAAAGAGATTCTTTAAAAAA